>NW_020212617.1:0-18737 GCF_003070985.1 Temnothorax curvispinosus
ATTAACATCTTAAGACAGTCTTGAAATAAAATCCGACTATGAATACCAACTCTAATGTGCTTCTTTCAAGTTGTAAGATACTCAATATTATTATTTACAGCTGGATGCCGGCAAGTAATTACTCTTCGGCTCAAGACTCTAGAGCGCCAACTTACTGGACTCGCTTTACTGCTACAAAATAATGATAATGAAGTCAACACAAACAGCGCAGCAAGCAAAAAGATTCCACATGTAACATGTAAGAATTACCAGTACAGACATTGCTACAATTCACAGAGCTTGAGAAGAAATTAAAAGAGGATATTCAATTACGACATGACTTTGTAAGTAAAATTTTATTTTGTACGTTTGTAATTTTTTTGGAGGAGCTCCATCTGATGGTGGAAATAAATACCTGCAATCTCCCTTGAAGTTATATGACGTCCTGTTAATTCCTTAAAACCTTTTTACACGATTCTTTCTTCATCGTGAATGTTCTGTTATTTGGAATTTGCTTGCTTATTGCATCATTCTTTCACTTATTAATGCATAGCTTCTACAACTACTTCACTTATACTCTCACTTGCATGGTTTGTTTGCATTGCTTGAATTTTAGGAAGGCATGGTACTTCGATTTGGTGGAGAAACAGCCATCAAACACTTGAAAAATGTACTAAAATATACTTTCTCAGATGAAATGAGAAATACACTGTGCTGGTCAGGTCAGAAGGGCCGCGTAAGAGTTAAAACTAGTCTCGCAGCAAAAGTCATAATTGGTATAAATATTAAAAATGTTTTGGTGCGTTATGCTAAGGATATGTTCCGATTTTAGTTTGAAGTATTGACAGTACTAGAAACGGCTGATTTCGCCTTATGCTTATCACAGTGACAGCTAGAAGAGCTGAACCAGTCAAATCAACAGATTTCGGAACATAGCCTAAATACGGTCCTGCAACGGATGGAAAGTGGGGGAACACTTTCTCCAGCTGCAGACCGTATCATAAGTCTCTTTTGGACTGTATCGTGGGTTGGACTCTATCGTAGGTTTGACTGTATTTCCGTAATAGCATAAAAAATTTAACTATTTGTATTATTATTTCAGAGAACGGGTCGAAGAAGTTTCCAAACTCTACTGTTAGAGAACTTGAAGTGTCATTTCAAGAATGGTTACGTCGAGGTGGAGATCAAATTCGCAGTATTCAGAGATCTGCAAGTAGGTTAAAAGCACACTCAACATAAAACACGGTTTTAGTATTATATAAGTATTGTATAAGTATAATTGTAACATACAAAAAACTATGACTTATACAAACATTTCATGTAAAGACTACAAGAACATTTTTAAAAATAACGTTAAGATGATTAGAAGTATATAATAGGCGATTTACACAACCATCTCTTTGTCTTGCCCAACATTTAAAAAAGAATGTTCTAAGATTCCAAGTCTGTGGTTCGATTCCGGCCCGGCTTTTATCCCATCACATATATCTCGTTTAAGAGCTGGAATGCTCATTTAATGGGAAGTTAAGGATTAAAGTTCCATATCGATTAATAATCATGAACATATGCGCCTCAAATTGCTATTGCTCCTTCTCCTATTTTTTCTGGACGATTCCAAAATTTTCCATGATCGTCCACATAGCCACATAGCCATAGCTAAGCGAAACAGATTGCTGTGCAATATTTTTGTTTACGATGTAATGCATTACCTGATTTTTTTTTTTATTAAGGGAAGAAACATGAATGTTTTTTTATTTACAACAATATTCGCAATTAATTGCAACTTGGAAATTAAAAATTATTTTTTATCCACGTCTACATACCAGGGTGTTTTTTAAAGACCGCCCACTAACTACATAGCGTTATTTCTTTTCAAAAATTGAGTCAAAAAGTCCTGAGCCATTTTTTTTTTTATAATACTTGTAATTATTGAGTAAAGTCAGTCCACTCAGTGCTGCCCTTTAGCTGGTCATATCAGTGAACTGCGCGCCTAGTAGTATGCGTAAGCGCTCGACTAAAAGACAGTGCTGATTGGATTAACTTTAACTCAATAATTACTGCTTCATTAAGCATTATAGAAAAAAATGGCTCTCTCTGAACTTTTCGACTCAATTTTTGATAAGAAATAACGTTATGTACTTACAATGGGCGGTCTTTAAGAAACACTCTGTTTATCTCTGCAAATTAATAATTAGAATTCTAGTAATGCAACATACCTTTATTTGTCGATTTTCTTTTATGATGTGATTTGTAAAAATAATTTTGTAGACATTTTCCATATAAATATATAAAATTTATATAAATATATGAAATAATTATTTTCATTTGATTGCAATAGTTTTCCACATAACCCATGAGGTACTATTGTTGATGCGTTTTTTTTTAAGTGGTATCCCCAGGAGGCCTAGTCCACTGAATAATTAGAGGAATAATTAACAAAAAGAGAAAGGTGTCTGATAGATATTTAAAGAATTATTTTTGTGTTTTGAAACAACTTTTACGTTTGTGATTATTTAAAAAAAGTAAAAAATGTCAAAAGTGAATTTCACAATTTAGTAAAGAGAGTGTGAAACGGACTAAGTAAGAGCCAAGCGCTGTTGACGGTGCACAAAGGTTAATATTCCTTTATTTATGATAATAATTAAATTTTAAAACCGTACGTTTCGGTCCGAATTTTGGACCATCTTTAGCGAAACTATAAAAAATCAATAACAAAATGCATGAAATCGTTAAAATTAAACGTATATTCAAAAAATAAATTAGTTTTTAAGGGGCCAACGTCCTAAAGCCAGCTCAGTTGCTCCAACGAACAAACATGTTTCCTATTCGCCCCCTAGAACTTATGCCGAGGCCTTGAAAACGTCTAACGAACACATTAACAATAATAACATGAGTGATTATGCGAACTCAGGTGACATGGAGATTTTAACGGATTAATCCTCGAAATAAAAAACTGAGTAAATTAGTTAATATAAAATCAATGTTCAATATCATAAGAGATCTTAATAAAAAACTTGCTACGTGTACAGATGGTCTCAGTAAGCTACAGATGTTCGTTGAAGCAGCTGATCTTATAAATTAAAATGTTCCCTTCTACCTCACCTCTAAAGATCTGCTTGTGGAATATCACTAGCATTATTTGCTCTAATAATATCGACATTGCTCTTATTACGGAAACGTGGTTACATCCTGACACCTAAATTTTTCCGGTTTTGATTTTATTCGCTTGGATGCTGCTCCTGTTAAGGCTGACGGTGTTGCGATTATAATTAGCACTTGGCTCTTACTTAGCCCGTTCCACACTCTCTTTGATTTTCACCAGAGCCTTTACACGGATTCAATTTAGTAATTAACATGTAATAATGGAAGGATTAGATAAGATGCACAGTCGATTTTTAATGGAATAAGAAAACCTTTGTTTTGTATCGATGAAACTGGCCACATTTCTAAATTATCTGATAAATTTTTGACAACAAAGATATGTAATTTTGAGGAATCACATGGATAATTTCGCAAACTTGACATGCTCATGAACTTTCTACCAAGAATCACAGCATCTTCATGGAAATACCCTATACTTTGTATACAAACAATCTTTATGGAATTATTTTCTTTGATGTAACAGTAATTATTATATTCTTTGGTTGTTAATGTAAATGCTGGAAATTTAATTCGAGTATGCGCGTTGGTACATCCCATTTGTAATAATTCATTGCTTTTTTGTAATAATTGAGGACCCTCAAGATTATTAGATGAGTGTTCAATTTTATTTGAAACTAAATTAGATTGTTCACTCAAACGATTGTATATCTGCTGAAGTGGTTTTTCGAACTTTCTAAGCAATTTCTTAATTTTAAATAAAAAATTTTCGAAAGGAAAAGCACTGAATGTATCGAGAGGTCCGAAATTTTTAGCATCTGCTGCTAGGTGAATCAAATTATGAAGATTATATGTTACACTCTCTGCTGTATATAAATGTTCCATATTTTGGGCAAAATTACGAAGGAGATCGTTTGCATAGTCGTAGTATGTATCGCAAGAATCATCAGCACATAATAATCGCATTGCACAATTCAGGACATTAAAATGGAGATACTTGTCAGAGGGTAAACAATTTAGCAAAACCGCAGGTCCTAAATAGAGAAGAAATGTTCGGTATTGTGTGGCTTTCCATCGAGAAAATTCGTCTAAATCGAAATGATTTCTGGCAAACTTCATTAGAACAAATTTTGAAATATCTTTTAGCAAAGTGGATAAAGAATTGAGATGAAGTTGAGCAACCCTCGATGTTTGCGATTTATCCATCCATAAGCGTAAAAGTTGTTTCATAACTCCCAAACAAGAGTTATGCATATAATCTATAACAAAAGATCTTATCATAGACACAGAAAGAAGTTCAAATGGAGAAGAAATACTTGGAAGATGGTGCTGTAGTTAAATCCTATTTTTAAAATCAGCGTCAGTTCTAAGAGATGCAGTAATGTCTGTAAACGTCATACGTCTGCTGATACTTCTACCTCTAACTGTACACTTTCCACATCCAAAATACGCATTATGCGATTTAGTACAAGTAACATATGCTCTAGCTAGAGAATCGCAAATGATAGCTCGAATCTTAATTCAATACATCAAACCGTTAACTTCAAATCCATCAGTTTGTAATACTGTACATTCGTCAACGAACGGCTGAAGAAATTCAGATAACGGAGCCTTACTGTAGCCATGGTATGCACCAATAAGAAAGGGTACTTGCTTTAAATCTGATATTATACCTAGTATGGGCCACAATTGACTCTTGGAACTTTTTGCAATTGGCAAACCATCTATATTTATATCTAACTGAATAACAGTTTGACCAAGAAAAGCTTGTGGAGTTTAATTAATAATTGTCAGCGCTTTACCTAAACCGTAATGAACATACTGACCTCGTGAAAGATTTTTAACGTCATAACTATGGGGCTTTGGAGTGTCTAAAAGAGTACGTGCATCTGTAGGTACATCGAATCCATGACGTTTATGAATATGTAATAAATGAGTTAGAGCTTTTTGAGTTTTACCAAACTCAATTGCCCAATCACGAATATCATCGCTAAGAGAACGGGCAATATCATTTGAAATGTTTACATCGCAGTCAGCACTACCTTTTGGATGATTCACAATTATCATATTCATTATTGTCACTGCTATCAACTTCTGATTCATCATCAGTCTCTAGAGGCATTAACGATGCATCGGGAACAGAAACGTCCATATCATAAACCGCAGATGGCCCAGGAAGAATGTCACCACCACTATCATCATTATTTATTAAAACAGGAGATTCAAAATTATTACGCGTACGATTATAAAGCAGCAAAATACGTCGATCCCTTTGACGTTTGGATAATTCACGAAAACTCTTTCTCATATTTTAGGACGAGTTACCCAGCAAACACAATGCAACATGTAACGTACAGTCATAAAAAAACATTTGTCATACCCATAACCTTAAAAATATACTTTCCATTTATTCAATTCTAGAAACCTGACGTTAAAAGTTGACGGGAAGTCGACTTTTCATCATGACGGGAAGTCGACTTCTACCGAAACTGACTTTTGTCCACGGTCTTACAAGACCGTGCTTTTGTCAGAGAAGTCGACTTTTTTAAGGACGAAAGTCGACTTGAAGTCGACTTGAAGTCGGCCGACTAAAAGTCGACTTTTCGTCATGACGAGAAGTTGACTTGAAGTCGACTTCTACCGAAATTGGCAGAAAAGTCAACTTTTTTAAGGACAAAAGTCGACTTCAAGTCGACTTTCTGCCAAGTCAGTATCGGTAGAAGTCGACTTCAAGTCGACTTAAAGTCGACTTTTTGCTCTTAGGGACCACATATAAATTTGACCACCATGACCTAGATTTTGATGCGTACTTTAATTCTAGACAAGAATTGAAGTAGTATAATATTTGAAAAGATTGGTTAAGAACGACATACACAACGACAAATATCTTGTTGTTGGCGACAGTGCTGATTGAGTTAATCGTCGATTAAAGTTAATCGGCGTTGGTCGAAGTGGCCCTAAGGCTGCGTTCGGAAACGTCACCCGAGTGCACACGAGTATACTCCTTTTTCTTTCTATCTTAGCGAGTTAGAAGGAGAAGGGAGTATACCCGTGTGTACCCGGGTGACGTTTCCGAACGCAGCCTAGAGTGAATTTTGGAACGCATCCCTGAACATGCCCTGCGGCCACGTGCGCGTGTTCGTAGTGGCCGCACGCGCATGCAAAATTGCACGAATTTGAAACGTATGTATATACTTAATGCATGTCACATGTTGTTAGCTTTCAATGATAAATATATCTTATATAATATATCAAAGTACATGCGTGGGCGGGAGGGCTTTGCTCCTCTGCACCCCCCCCCCCCCATGTATGTGCTTTTTATAATTTTGCTTTACAATTTAGCATATATTTATGTACCCTTATAAGTTGTAAAGCGAGGTCCACGCTTGTCTACCGGCGGAGGTGGGTGCGGGAGGAAGGTCCGTGTATATATATTGGGTAAACATCCCGTTAGGGGATGTTTAGGAGACCCACCTCCGATGGCCTTGACCTTCACATATGTTGTCAAAGTCACCCTTCTGAGTGACCTTCAGAAAGTTTTAGTCGGGGATCGCTTTGTATTAAAAAGTTATTAACAAAAAAGGTTTGGCGACCTCACCGATTTCAATGACCTTGATATATGTTGTCAAGGTCATGACCCCGAGTGACCTTCAGAAGGTTTTAGCCGTCAATCGTTATTCGTTAAAAAGTTATTAACAAAAAAAGTTTGGAAAATACGTAGGTTAGATGACGCGCTTTACAAGTATTTAACTGTTTAAAGCGCGTCACTAATCTACATAGGTTAGATGACGCGCTTTAACAGTATTTAATTGTTTAAAGCGCGTCAACTAACCCATGCGTAAACCATTTCGGGGCTACCGCACCTCCCCCGAAAACAGGAGGGTGTGGGTGAACTTCGGTTCGCGTGAAAAGTGTATGCGTGAACTATTTCGGGGCTACCGCACCTCCCCCGAAAGCAGGAGGGGGTGTGGGTGAACCTCGGTTCGCGTGGAAAGTGTATGCGTGAACTTTTCATGCGTGGAAAGTTAATATGCGAGATGCCACATGGGTTAGATGACGCGCTTTAAAAGTATTCAACTGTTTAAAACGCGTCATCTAACCCATGTAAGTATTCTCTGCTTTAACAAAAAAGACTTCAATTTATCAACAATTTACTGCTTTAAATGTTGTGTTTTGGTAAAGCAGCGACTTTCTCGCGAAATAAAGTATATTCTCTGCTTTAAAGAAAAACGTAATATTAGTCGTTTATGCCTCTCAGTACTTATAGTAAGTGAGCCCAGAGGGCTAAACGGCGATTTACTCGAGCGTCGTAGAAACCTATTGGATTTTGAAGATTAGATGGTAGAAAAAAAAAAGGTTATATAATGTACACCCTTTCACCGGTGGGGGAAGCGTCTACAGGAATAGTTACATAAAAATACTCGAGCGCGTCAGATATTGATAGTGTATATGCCCCACGTGTCTCTGATATTGGAGGTATGTTAATCTGCCGGTTTGCATGGTGAGGGTGGCTGTACGGAACGGTTGAAAACGGGAAAAAAAAAACGACCGCGCTCGAGAATGTCAAGGTGACGTTGTTTTTTTTCAAGTTTGTGACCCTCCCTCTTCTTTACGTCACGCTCAAATCGTCAGATTATTGAAATGAACACTTTTCAGCATGTTATTAACCCACCTTACATTAATCTGACGCGCTCGAGTATTTCTAACGATTGATTTTTTTTTACTATTCTGATCGGCTGCCCTAGACGCGCGATCCTATATTAAGGGCTTATATATAGTAGAGGTACTCAACAGGGTGCAAGGTATCCCCCTATATGTTAACCCCTATTGGGCTCACCTACTATTAAAATAACTGCTATATTTTCGAAACTTTTTTTGTTTATAACTTTTTAATTAAAAGCGACCCCCGACTAAAACCTTCTGAAGGTCACTCAGGAGGGTGACCTTGACAACATATGTGAAGGTCAAGGCCATCGGAGGTGGGTCCCCTAAACGGGATATTTACCCAAATTTTCTTATTATTATCGTAAATAAAACATTTTTTCTTACAAAATCCTTATGGATTTGTTTGCATTTTTTAGCTCTGAATTTCGAAAAGTACGTATTTTTATAACGATTTTACAAAAAGTATTTCCATATTTTTTATTTAAAATTAAATATAAATAATAATTTTTTAAAATTTACAATTATATGAATGTTTTATACAATTTTTTCATTTTTGTTAGCCGGGCGGGAAGCCTAGTTTTATGCGGGTTAGGTCTCGGAACCATATTGAATAAAAGAATAAGTATACGGATACTTAATTGATAAAAAAAATTACTATGAAGGGAGGTTTATTTTTTCGACACTGTGATATACAAAACTCACCTCATAGTCTAAGAGCTGGCTACATAAAAATGCAAGGTATAAGGTACATGAAATATTTATAGCTAGAGAGTCTGCCTGCGCGCTTAGAAAGATTAAGGCGGGGGTGGACGGTCAAAAATGACAAATTTTACAAGGAAAAAAATGATAAAGCTCAGGGATAAAAATTATAGGAATGTTCAGTATTTGTTGCTACGATACGCGGAAAATTATTGGCAGACGATTTCGTGGAAGAGGAAGGGCCGGCAGACTGCAACAAAACGGCGTTAACTTTTGTGAAAAAAAAATGATAAGGTACATGATTAAAAATTATTGGTAATAATTACTAAACTGTTAACGAAGCTATGTGCTAAATGGCAGACAAAAAAACTGAAGACAACATCGAGGCAGATTGTAATGAAGAGCGCGGTTTCGATTGCGCTTAACGATGCGTTACTACGATATGTTATTTTGTTATTTATATGAATATACTACGTGTTTCTTTTTTCCATTAATGGATTCAGTTTGTATTCATTCTTTTATTGTTAAAAATAAAATGATTAATATTTATTTATTATATTGAATCTAAATTGTTACTAATTAATCTCATAACATTTTTGACCGTCCACCCCCGCCTTAATCTTTCTAAGCGCGCAGGCAGACTGGTCACTCAGTGTTCGGGAGTGCTAATGGAACCTCTCTAGCTATAAATATTTCATGTACCTTATACCTTGCATTTTTATGTAGCCAGCTCTCCGTCTATCAGGCCGTTCCCACATTTAAAAAGTCGTCATCCTCGTACACGTCGAAAAAGCAACGAATGCTTATCAATTGCAATTGCTTTCCGTGGTGAAGACAAACTTGTGAAACATTCCATCTACATACAACTGAATTGGCAATAAAATTAAAAGCGATAAGAGAAGAAGCGCGACGTATGAGAAATATATATTTTCTTGCATAAGATAAATATACGCTATATCTATCACAAAATTGTATGTGCCAAAGTTGAGTATAATTTAACACAACGAATTTAACAGTGTATAACTTTTTTTTATAGAAACTGCAGAAGCGGCGCGGCTGATTACTATTAACCGGTTTCATTTTCTTACCTCATTCAAGACATATGTTACAATAATTATTGGCGAATGTCAACCTTGCCATCGAATTAATAGCACTGCACTATAAACAATAATGCTTTCGCAACGTCCG
Source organism: Temnothorax curvispinosus (assembly GCF_003070985.1). Lineage (NCBI taxonomy): Eukaryota > Metazoa > Arthropoda > Insecta > Hymenoptera > Formicidae > Temnothorax > Temnothorax curvispinosus. The sequence continues at coordinate 9,631 of NW_020212617.1, forward strand.
TGTTGATTCTCAACATTTTTTTAGGAAGTAATAATTTGAAACATCGTCGGTTATAAGTGTATCAGATAGCCTGGCAAACAGTAGAATTACAAACGCAGGCGCATTCTGGAGATACTGTGAAAATAGTATGATCATCGTTCACGTACTTATCTGCTTAGGAATGCGATAATATTTTGAAAACTCTTAGAATACGATATACTCGCATATCTTCCACGTACTTATTTAAAAAATATAATATATAGCACTAGAGTAATCCCTTAGGATGAATCATTTAGGCCGGTATTCATAGTCGAATCTTATTTCAAGATTATCTTAAGTAATGTTTTAAGATGCTAATACGGCTCTGTGATTGGTTCATAACATCTTAAGATTGTACTTAAGACGGTCTTAAATATAAGATCTGACTATGAACATCGGGCTTAGACCAAAGCTTTCCAAAAAAAATGATAAGATATATTCTCTTTGGTTCCTGTAAAAAGAGAAGTCTCGAAAACTGTAGAGACAGTTCCCGAAAATTTCTTGTCAGTTCTTCAAATCGCGGTGCGTATTTACAACATAGTTTATATTTCATCGTGTAAAGTTTATTGTAAGTATAAAGTTGTGCTATATAAATTTCTTTTTTTGTGGAATAAGAATTACTTATAACGCCCACTGACTCTCAACGTAATTGTTCACAAAATAGCTATGTTTGAAAAGCTAAAAAGCAAGAGAATAATATATCACACCCTAGAAAAATACTGTCACAATTCAAAAAAATTCGATTTTGAGTTAAGCCCATAAAAAGTAGCCTAAAATGTTATGTGTCACAAATTTATAGGTGAAATCCATTTCATGAGGCAGAAGTGTTGTTATTCTTTTAAAATTGTTTTAAAAGATTTTGTCGTTGATTTAGAATTGTTTTTATATCCAAATTGATTTTATATCCGAAAGTTTTTTCTTTATTTGAAGTGTATTATGATAATAATATTTATTAATAGCTATATTGTAAACAATAATTAAATTAAAATTGATTTGTGAGATTACAGTCGTATTATTATAATAAAATTTTAGAAAAAAATGTCCGAAGAATTTATTTGCAATAACGGATTCAGATATTTTCACACGATAAAGGAATGCCGCGTTTGCAAAAATCGCCTAACTGGGCAAATAACTTCTCCCATTTCGGACTCTCCGGGTCCAGTCATCTGCAATTATATATAATTTTGTAAATTATTATGGCAGTATTAAAGAAGAAATATAAAAGTTTTAAATATTGCTAAATCTCATCCGAGTTGGAGTCTGAAGAATCTACAAAAAAAAGGATGTTTTCGATTAAAACGTATGGAGGATTTGGCGAAATGGGAGAAACATATTAAAGATGGTGAAACCATATTCGACAAATATGCGATTATCGACTCGTGGACATATGATCGCTTCACAGAAGCTCGGCAAATCCATCAGCAAGTAACGACAAGAAACTTGCAGCAGTGGGCTTTATCTGCTGCAAGTCAATTTCAAAATTTGGATTTCAAAGCTTCCAATTCGTGGGTTGAGCGATTCAAACGAAAACATCGAATTCGCCAACGAAAGATAACGAAAAATGTGTCCAAAAGAGAAAGTGCAACAATAGAGGAAACCTTAGTTGCTGCGGAAAATTTTCGCATACAGACTCGTGACCTGATATCAAAATTCAATCCCAATTTTGTCATCAATACTGACCAAACAGGTATTTACAAAAATTTCATTTTTTTATGACTCATGTAGCAAAAAAATATTTATAATAAAGAGATTTTAAATATTTGCTAAATATTTATATGTCCAGGATTTATTATACATATATCAAATACACTTTCGTATAATTAATATGGTGAATTTAAAAAAATATTTTTCAGGGTGCCAATATCAGTACACCTTTAACAGAACACTCGCAAACCAAGGATCAAAGGTAGTTCTTGTTCAAAGGCAGAACATGAATAAGATGACCCACTCCTACACAGCGCAGTACAGTGTCACTCTATCTGGGAAATTGTTACTCCTAGTTTTCGTGTGCCTACAAGAACCAACAGGTTCATTTGGACCCAGAGTTCAGAAATCGGTGGACGAGTATGTCCAAAAATATCGTAATGTCGTCGTCACATCGTCGAAATCGGGAAAGCTGACAACGAATTTATACAAAACCTTTTTAATTAAAACTGTAAAGCAATACGTGGGAGAAGAAAGGTTTCTCTTACTCGTCGATTCTTGGGGAGGACAGACCAAGCCGGAGATGTACGATGAAATTTTTTTAAACGATAAGCGTCTGCCAACATGCATTGTTAAATTTATTTCCCCGAAATGTACCCCTTTGGTCCAACCTTGTGATGTATATTTTTATAGACAGGTAAAAAATTTCATAAAGCGTCTTCAAAATTGCGCCTACTTGATCGAACAAGAACGCGAAATTAATTCCCGAGAAGATTGCATTAAAATTCAATCTATTGTACATCACCAGCTGTTCTCTCCAATCTTTAAGAACATGATTCGATACGCGTGGTTCGCTTCAAACCTTTGTGATGACATAGACATTTTTATGAACGTCAATGAAGTATGTTTTCCAATAGACATTTTAAAAAAACCTTGCGCCTGTAAAATATCTGCGTTCGTACGGTGTGCTAGATGCCGTGAAACTTATTGTTTCCCTTGCTTTTACGATAAATATCATCCTGGTTCGTGCAATATTGACGTGTAAAACGACTGTATACAATATATTTTAAACTATATATTTCATATCATATAATTCACTTTTAAAAATTAAACAATATTTTTATTGATATCATTTTTGCGCTGTATTTTCTCGTAATTTTCAAAAATATAAAACCATTTTATTTCCTACCTGACGTTTTTCATTTTTGTACCAATATTCAAAATAAGAAGATGTAAGTTTTTCATTGAAAACGATAATTAAAGATTAATTAGCACACTGAGAGAAATGTTTTGTTGAAACAACCAAAATTTTGTTACTGACGCAAAAACTATTTGTTGATATGTGATCAAACAAACCGTTGGTTACCACGCATAATATTATTTTGTTGACTGTTTGGTATGATGTACAATAATCCTTTGTGATGAAAAATTGAATATTTTGTTACCGGAACAAAACATTACATGAGCGATAAGGAGAACGCACCCTTAGTTCTTCGCACGGCAAGCGTTAAGCGGACTGTCAGTTATTGCCTGTCGATCTACCTGTTCGTCCTTGTCAGTATTTATTTATTCTAGACACTGCATAATAACAAAGCAAGGGCAAAGAAGGACCTAACATCTAAAGTGACCGTTTAGGTTTTTGTGCGTTCTTTCTCTCCTCACATAACCTCACATAACCTTATTATGGATACAACAGTCAAAGATTTATTAAAACAGTGAGATTTTCCTGATCTCATACAACTGTTTGAGGGTAAGTAAAGACTTTTATTTCATCTATATTTATTTATCTTTATCTATATTTTACATACACAATGGCTAGTATTCTCATCTCAATTGTATCAATAAATCAATATAAAGTATTTATTTATTTCTGAAAATGAAATATATGTAACGTGAACTAAATGCTGAACGCATTTTGAAACAAGTAATCCCGTAACAGTAAATGACACAAACAATATCACATCTGAAACAGCTACTCGATCCTAATGTAATCGTAGAACGTGCAAGTGATGCTGAGATAATTGATACTGTATGTACAGGTTGACAATGTTAAAATAATTGTTGGTAAGGAAAAGGGACTTGTTCAGTCAGATGAAGAGGAACATATCAAGCAGAAAGAAAACAAACATATAGAAATTGAAGTGTGCGAAATTGATGATTTTCAGCTTGCCAATGCTGTTCGTCATCTGGTACGTATTTATGTTTAGCATATCCTTTATATTTTATGTAAAACAATTTTATGTATGTAAAAATATAATTGCTATAGTTGAGCTGAAAGAGATATTTATTTCTTGTTATTCCAGAGTTTTGCTGATTTTGAACGTGATATTGAACGTCAAGGAAAGGAGCAGCTGCGTTAAATTTGACTCTGCAACCATTTATTATTTTCGTAGGATGTGACGCTAGCTCAGTTAACTACGTTTGCATCGATAAAACATTATACAAAATTGAAAGTGCTCTTAAAGCTGTCGACGTATGCTACAAGTGCTTTTTTGTTTGCATGCGTGCTATTGCGTGCTATCCTAAAGAATCTCAACAAATATGACTTCTGATACAAAAATTATATAATATAATATGACAACTGAGCACGATGTATGCAATAGCAAAGTTACACATCTATCGAAATGACTTTAAGGAAGATGTAAAGAGATTATTTCTTTATTATTTTTTAAAAATATTTTTATTTTACGATAATGATTGATTGAAACAGCCGACTAAAACAGCCGACTATAAAATTACTTTTATATATAGATACGTTTTCCTTCGCGATTACGACAATCAAATTGATAATAAAAAATTGCTTTTTGCTACGATATTTTATCTTCACTGTAAAATACCTTATTATCTTATAAGTAAATATATTTTTTAATTAAGAAAGTGGAGAATGCCAATGTTGCATTAAATTTTATATTACTTTTCACATTTTTGCAAGTTCAAAAAAGTTTTCAATCTGCAACTATAGTATATTATTTCTTCAGAATAATTTATAGTATAATTAATTGCCGTCAATAAACTAAAAAGTTTATAAATTAAAAAAACTCAAATCTAATTGTAAGTAAATATTACACTATGTGTAATAATAAAAAATAAAAATTTTGCTTATTTTGTTATTTGTTATATGATACTCACGATCCAGCATCATTATTCATAGCTGTCTAATTAAATCAAGCCTTTATGATGTACTTATGATGTACTTATTACTTTAAGTGTGATAAAAAATTTTTAACAATATTCAGAATTTATTGACATTGGTCTCTTATAAATAAGTAAATCAATAAAACATTAAAGACGCTTTCACCTCGAAAGTTGGATTAATTCTCTGCCGACGATGCTCGTAAAATGATCTCTATCTTTCTCAACCGGAGGTCATGCAATATATCTAACATTTTTTTTACTTCGAGCAACACATTTATTCTATGATATATTCAATAATAGTGTTATATGTCCACTCACACGGCTATAATATATCTCAGTACATGATTTAATCGTTAAAGCAAACTTATAAAAAAATAAATTTAAAAACAAGTTTAAATTTCTTCCTTAGAAAATATAAATATATATATCTATTAACCCTCCGTCTGACAACGTTATTTGGGATCTTTCGATTGACAACGTGGATCGGTAGATGTGTCGCCTTTGACGTTATTTCCCCATAACCTTAAAGTATTTTAAAAAATCTTAAACAATTCATAAAACATGTGTGTTAACATTGTAGATAACGTTTTTATATGTAGTCATTTTGATAAACATCGTTTATTTAATATTTCCTGCCGGGCTTGTAAATTTTACGAGCAGATGTTGTTTTGGCTCGAACGCTGGTGACTGTCAAACGGAGAGCTAAGAAATTGTTAGGTTAACTGCAGGTATCATACCGTTCCGTATTGCTTTGTAACTACGATCAAACTTTATAATTACTACAACCAAATGAGTAACCAAATGATATTGTTTAGTTAACTCAAAAAATTTACCAAATTTTGCTTAATCAACCAAAAAATCCTTCCATTTTGCTATCGTAACAAAATTATTTATTATCTGTGAACAACTATATTTTTTTGTTACCATTAGTATAACTTTTCTCTCAGTGCATGGATTTGATAAATTTTACATTAAAATTAAAATTCTGTGTACATAGCGCGGTCGGAATTCTTCAAAGTCGATTTTCCCGAGTTTTTCTGAAAAGCGCGCCTTAATACTTTGGGAAATTGATGTCCGAGTGATGACCCTCAAGTACAGTAAGTACGAAAAAAAACAAAAATCCGTTAGCCTGAAGGTCCCCTTGTTAGATATATACTTTAATGCATACTAAAAAATTGTCACAAATTATAAAACTACTGAAAAAGTCTTACGAATGTATATCATGTCTTAATATTGATTTTAAGAAATTATTAGTTAAATATAATATTTCTCTATTTTAGATAATATTCAGCCAGTAAAATTCGCATATTACGAGAGCTTCATGAACAAATATGCGTATGTGGTCGGTTGGAAAAAAAATAACACGGCTAGCGAAATTATGTGGGATACAATGAAACTTAAGTACGCCACGTTGCCGATTATAGAAAATAATATATGCAGGCAATACTGGCCCATCAACGACAATCACATTTGCACTGCCGCAGAATTTGGAAAATTCGCTTGTCCCAAGGTAAAACATAATTACAAATAATAAAGTTATTGTTTATGACAATATATACTACAAAAATTGCAAGTATAAGTGCAATATTCTAATTCGCGCAGCATAAATAATATTATATCGTTTTAGTCTGCAGCTTTAATAAATAAAATTCGAAAGTTTCTCTCTTTTCGTAACAGTTATTTAATATTCGTTAAATAATATTTTATTTTTAGAAAAACAGCAGTGATCCTCTCATCGTAAGAAAAAATGGCCAGGACTTTCAAATAGGTATTATGACTTACGGAGACCAATCTTGTCCTGACAACTTACCTGGAGTGTATATTAAGGTTTCTGCATATATAGAATGGATTCGCGAAGTTATGAAGCGACAGAGTTGGGAAGTAACTCGTTACAAAAAGCTCTAATAGACGTCTACTAGACGTCCATCATGGAGATTAAAAACCTCCATTAAACATCCATGTAACTTCCCATGGACGTCTATTTAGCATCCATAGTTCCGCATTTCACATCTCCATTGGACCTCCATTAGACGTATTGATAGATCTCTTTTAGACGTCATATAGATTAACGATAGATGTTTCATAGAGCTTCGATGGATAATTAAAATATTTTAACTAAACGTTTTATAGATTCTTTATGGCTATACGCCTTGTTTATAAAGATTACAACAAATTAGATAATTATTTATAAGTTGTATCCAACAAATTATCAAAAATTGCTTCGCAGACCTTTGCTATGTGATACCAGAGGTATTATACTTCAGATGATCTGCAGCAAAGAATTATCGCAGTCAGACAGGCAGTCGTGCATCACCGATATTAAAAAAAAAGAAGTTAATTTTCGCAAGTTTGCACCCAAAATTTAAGTTGAATTGGATTAAGTTAAAATGGTGAAGAAAAGAAACTTGCTAAAAATTATTTAGAAGACCTATTAGGCATATTCGTTCTTTTGAGAATTTCCCAAATTTAAGTAAAAAACTCCATGATCATGATGACTTTTTTGCCTTTAGCCAACAAACAAAAGAAGTCGAGTCCGCACAAGAAGAATTGTATCGATTCTTATAAGGTAGTTAGTCCGTAATAATAATGTCAAAAAGTTAATAATAGACAAATGACATGTAGTATTTGGCTGGAATTGTCCGCGTTATGCATGTGTGTAAGAATTTCATATGTACATATATATTAGAAACTAATGTGTGCTATTAGATTAGGTTCACTTCAAAGCTAATTTCGAAGGTTAGCTGTCATATGCGTCCACCGTTAGTATCAGAAATTGTGTGTGAACTTTAAGTATCAATTACTTCGAAACTAGATGGTCAAAGGTCTTGTATATTTGTAAGTATATTTTTACAAGTCTCTTCTATCGTCTTCTTGTTTTTCATAAAAGTCGCAAGAGTAGTTTAATCGCTTCAATTAGAAACATGATGTTGGAAGACGTTTTTGTACCTATATAATACATGTAAAACCTGTAATACATGTAAAAAGTATGATTTCAATTATCTCAACTTCGATACGGTTAATTTTTTCTAATTGCACAGATTTGTAAATCGTGTTTACATTAATATATACTGTTAAAATTTTATGAGGTTTCAAAGAAAATGAGTTTACGGACTAACTACCTTAAAATCGAATAATAGCAATATTGGCTTGTTAAATGATTATACTGCAATTAAAAAACTCTTTTTTAAGTATAAGGTAACTTCAGTATTTACGCCGCGCGTAGATTTACGCCGCAAAAGTAAAAAAAAATAGAAAGAATAAAGATACTTGCTCGCAATCACACTGTTATATGTCTTTATGCCATATTAGTATTGTGTTGTAATTTCAGTTCTTTACTATTAATATTAATGAAACCGTCGTGAGTTGAATCAATTTCTTATCATACAAAGTAACGCGATCATATATTATGACCTACGTAAAATAATTATTGTAGGGAATGTAAAAAGTTTAATGGTTATTTTATGATACATAAGTGTAGAGGGATAGTAAAGGATGGAATATAGCAAAATACAAGCATAGCTCTTGTATTTTTTGTTTAGCTTGATATCTTGTATATTTCTTCTGTTTAGGATATACGGCATTTTTAGCATGCGGGATTTACGCACACAGTACAGACACTCTATAAAAATCGAAATCTTTTACGTGTTCTTTTTCTTTCTTTTTCTTGAATCGCATACTAATATAACCTTTAATGCATCTATCGTTCTTCTATTTTCTTTTTAAAATCTTTTAGTTTTATAATTTGTTTATTATTCTTACATCTTAATAAACTTCTTACACACATTTTATAACTATTATGACATTTTGACGTAGAACTACGTCTTTCTCGGAGGGAATGGGGGTATGACTGCAACGTTTTCTTGCAACGTTTTTATGCAACGTTTTCTTTTTCTAGAAAAGTATTAAAGAAAAATATACTTTATTATATAGTTTTTGAAAGCTCTCGATGTAAGCTAAATGTTTTCGTGGTTAATTTTTCGATATGGGTTTGTTCTCGAAAAGTATTAAAGGAAAATATACTTTATTATATAGTTTTTGAAAAATTTTGATGTAAGCTAAATGTTTTTGCAATTTAATAAATCGACGAAGTATCAGGAGAACATTTTTAGAGGGGCAAAACGAAGATTTTCCTCTCCAACAAAAAAAAATAAAAAGAAAACAAAAAAAACGAGCACAGTAACAACTGTGCCGCAATTAATAACGCTCAAGTGAACCAGCAAGGCGACAATCCAACCAATCTAAAGTAAATCAAGAGAAAAAGAAGAAGAAATCGAATACTCCTCAGACTGACGATCTTTTCGCAAAAATTC
>NW_020212618.1:0-13270 GCF_003070985.1 Temnothorax curvispinosus
AATTCTACTCCTGTTTCATATATATTTCTTTGAAATTCGGTCAATTATTTCCCGAAAAAATGAAAAAATGTCGAATACCAGTTCCCAAAAAGATTGATAACAAAAAATTATACACTCTATAACACTCCCCAAAAAATTCTACCCCTATTTTATATACTTTTGGTAAAAATTCGTTCGAATAGTTCAAGAGTGTATAAAGGACATACATACATACATACAAACATACATACATACATACATTCATTTTTATATATATAGATATAAGCTACCGAGTGCGCGAAAATGGCCGGTCGCGGGAGCGCGATAATGCCGAGTACGTAATAATGGCCGGTTGCGGGAACGCGATACCTCTTAACGCGATAAACAGAGAAACGGCGAGCGAAAGCGAGAGCGCGAGACGGGGGGGGCGATAGCGCGATAAGGAAACGAACGGGAACGCCGAGACGCTCCAGCGCGAGGCTTGGATAGGAACGCGAGTGAGCGATAACGCCAAGCGTCAGATTGAGTGAGGTATAGGGAGCGGTAAAGGAAACGCGGTAAAGGAAACGCGATATCAATAACGCAATTTAAAATTTGCGCAATACATATTGCTGAAAGAGAGAAGCTCGCTATTACGATAATTGCGTTTAAACGCGCGTCGTGTAAATGGGAAAAAGCAACATTTTAAAACACTATTTCGTGAAGACGAGCAGTATCTAAACTTGTTAATTTTAGTTTTTTTAACGATGTTATCGCTTAAACTCAACTAATTAATTTGCATCGCCGACCTTATAGAAAGCGGTTCTATTGTGGTTTTCAATTTTCACAAAAATATTTATCTTAAAAGAGTGCAATAATTTAAAGAATACTATTTAAAGTATTCGAAAATCTTCATTTCTACATTTTCTTTTGTAATAACATAATGTTTTACTTATAAAATATTAAAGATATTTGGATGATCTTTATAATAAATTTTCGTGGAATGAAGATTATTTTTTTTATAATATATTTTTCATATATATACATTTATTATATTTGATTAATTATATTTGATATACATATTTATTACATTTTTCATATTTAATAAAATTTTTTAAAAATATATTGTATTTCACACTTTTTCACTTCTGGGAGGACCAACATACGGGGACGTCGTCATTGATGGTTATTACTCCCTCTTGACTGTTCGGGTTCGGACGATCCCCCTCGTCGTCATCGTTATCTCTCTCGCGACGATCTGCCTCCTCGTTCGAGTCCAGTCGCGCGATGTCCCTACGCATCCCACGAAGTTTCGTAACGAATAATCTGATTTGGTTACGAGACTTTTTGGCTAAGGAAGTAATGATGGCCCTGCACAAAAAACAAATACAATTAATAAAAATAAATTCAAATAAATATAAATATAATTAATAAATAAAAATAAATATAAATAAATGTAAATAATAAATATAAATAAACATATATAAATAAATATATATAAATATATAAAATTTGTTATTTAATTATATTATAAGAAATAATTTCGCATTTGAAAGTGATACTTACGTTCTTTCCAGCATTACGGCGTCCACGCGAACAGTGAGTTGCAGACAGGGGCACCTTTTCTGTTATACTTCTCACACGCTGCTGTAACTGCCGCACCATGTTACAATAATCTTCCACCTCCCTCGTCAGGGCTGTGGTGTGAATTTGTAATAAATCACACACACTCTTTAAGTCATTAAGTTTCTCCATTGTCTTATTAAGTTTAATTTACTCAAAAGTTCGCTCGAAGAGTGCGCATAGACTACACCCAAGTCTAGTCTCGAGTTCTTATATATGATAAAAAAAGGACGTTGCGGTAAAAAAATATACTAAGAATAGCATTTTTTTGCGTTGAGGAAAAATGCATCGAGGAAAATAATGCATTTTTTATCAAGCCGACTGTTCGGATCCACGGTCCGAACGGCGCGCCTGCGAGCGCGGCAACCCGTTTGCGCTACCTCGCCCGCCAAGCACAACATCCCGCGCCGCGAGAGCGGGTAATACATGTCGCCGCGGAGCGGCTGACTTTCGCGAGTTCAAAATATCAATATAAAGGAATATAAGGGCAAGCCAGCCCACAAGGAAATATTCTTTCGCATTGAGTACTTCCCCGGACATTACACAAGCCGGGTGTCGAGGAAAAAGCGATCGAGACCAAATTCTTTACCCAGCTCCATCCTGGAGCATAGAAGGAGGAAAGTTGACCTCCGTCAACACCCGGTAGATTCCGCCCGGTCCACCCGTCGAGCTTACCGAGTGCGCTCCGTCGTGATCCAGCCTAAGGGCGCATCCGCAAAACGCCTCAGGGAAGGACGACCACGCCAAAAAACAAGGAGGCGAGCCAGGAGGCCCTCCATCACAAGGAAACCACAGGTGGCAAGGCAACCTGCGCCTCCACTTGAGCCGAAGTGGCAGCTCACTCCATTGAGCCTCCCCGAGTCACACCGAAGACTCACCCGTCCATCAGGGCTGAGCCTAGCTCCGGGTGACCCTCGGGCCCAGAGACCGTTGCCACAAGGAGCGTGGAAAACGGTCGGCACGCAGACCGAGCCGAAGAAAAGGAAGAGGAGCAAGGACAAGAAGACCTCGCCCCGGCCCTGCCCTCCCCAGTTATCCCGGAGTTACCCCTCGATCGGGCCCCTACAACTCCGGGAAAAGTGGCTGATCCCAACAACAATCAGGAGGTCTTCTACGACGAAGACCTTCCTGGTCGGCCACTCAACGCTAGACAAGCAGCTAAATTAAAGCTCTTGTTCTAAGCATTTATTGAGAAGCCCTGTGCCTGCGTGCACGGGCATAATCTAGAACTAAAATTAACGCGACAATGTAGATGACCTGTAGATGCAATAAAGCTCTATTCACTTTCACATTAAATTGCACAAGATTCATTCTTTACTAAGCCTTCGACTTCCTTCCTCAAATTCCCTGCTTTTTTGAAACACCGACTCATCCGCCGGAATCTTCGACGCATTTTTTCCCGCCCGAGACCCTCGCCGCCACCTATCCGCGTTATCGCTAACAAGCGTTCTCGCGTAAACGTTCGCATCCGGAACGCTCGTCGAAATCGCGCTCAAACCGCAACGCGCCGTCATTGCAGTTCCGCCGTCTCTTTCGCTCTCGACGATGTGGCTCGCGCGCGTAATCGCGTTATCCGGGTGTTTTATCGCCGCGAGGTGCATCAATCCCACAATTATGGACGAAAATTACGCGCTCACGTTCGATTACCTGCAGAAATACGGATATCTGTCTAAAGACGTAGACGCGGTTCCGGCTCAGAGACGAAACGACGTTCTTCGCAAAGCCTTTAAGGATTTTCAGAATTACTACGATTTACTTGGCGATGGAACGCCCAACAACGAAACGCTGCAATTGATGAGTAAACCGCGATGCGGTTTCCGAGATATCCTGAAGCACGAAACGAAAGCGAGCCTATCCAAATGGCCGAAGACGCACCTGACGTGGAATTTTCACTTAGCCGACGAGACCAAGCTGAGCACGGCGCGGGCCGCGTTCGACCTGTGGTCGCAGCATTCGGCATTGACGTTCGAACGCTCCGAAACAAATGCCGACATTATAATACCTTGGAGACGCCTACGTCACTATAACACGAATACCAAGGTAAACGGAGCAATTTGCTCGGACAAATTCGACGGTCCCGGCAACGTGCTCGCCCACGCGTCTCTCCCGACGGACCAAGCGGGGTTCGTCTCCGAAGTGCACGTCGACGGGGACGAGCCGTGGCACATTTACATCAATAAACATCCCGCGGATAGGTTCTCCCTGCATTACACGCTGACGCATGAGATCGGCCACTCTCTCGGATTGGTGCACAATAGGCGCAAAACATCGGTGATGTTTGCGATACAGCCGGACCAGCAGTATCCGGTAAAGCTCGACCAAAACGACATCGCCGACATTCAACGTACGGTGAAAAAAGTACGAACGAGCTCCCGCGTCAGACGCCGGCGCCGGCGCCGCCGCCGCCGCCATCGCCGGACCTGTGCGGTCTCGATCGCGTGAACGGGATATTGATTTTGGAAAATCGAATGTACATCTCGTACAAGTGTTACGTTTGGTCGATCGATCTGGACGGTAGGACGTACAACGGACCTTTAGCCCTTTCGAATCACATGAGCTTTCTTCACGACAATTACACGCGCGTGACCGCCGCCTATCAATCCCTGTCCGGCAATCTCGTGGTGTTCGTAGATAATTTGGTATACTTGGTTCAATATCCGGAATTTAGTCTGCGGCCAGGATAGAAGACCTTGCAAGAACTCCCGAAAACACGTTGATCAACGGAGCGGTGAACACCCACAGAGGACGTTCCTTCGGTGTTCAACGGTAACTCGGTGGGCGAGATAGACGAATGTCACGAGAGCAAGAAAGTCGCCAAGTGTACGCCCCTCGAGGCGACGTTTCCCGGAATACCGACCGGCGTGACGTTGATCTTCCGCTACGTCGACGGCAATCTGTACTTCACCACTCGGACGCAGTTCTACAAATTCAACGAATTTACGAGGACCGTCTCATCGGCCGGTAAATTCGATCTGCGGATACTAAATATCGTCTGCCCTAAGGCCGAACTGCTGCAACAGTTGCGCGATTTCCTCGATCGAATCGTACGCCTCAACGATAACTCATTAACGTCAGCGGCGAGCGATTATTCGGACGATGACGACAACGGCGTTCGGCTCTCCGATCTCCGCATACGCCGAAGGAAATAGAGGACCGCGCAAATTTCCCACACCACGCCACGCGCGACATAAGTAAGATCTTTCCTACTTATACCGATGTATCCCCCCAAGGCATCAGTGTCGCATCGTCGGCCGAATACGACGCGTCGGAAAAAAATCAGAAACGAACGGTTACTGCAGCGCGTGCGAAATGTTCTCGACGTTGGCCGATCGACCCGCGCCGAAGGGTATTTCCCCTCCGGAGACGACGGATTCGGAGGCGAACGACAGCGGTAAAATGCGAAGGATCAGTTTGATGGACGATCGTCATTATCATCGTCATCGTCAGGAGTCGCGTCACAGCTCTCATCCTCCCACCGACGCGCCCGTCAAAGACGATCGTCATTATCGTCGTCATCGCCAGGAGTCGCGTTCCAGCTCTCGCCCTCCCACCGACATGCCCGTCGAGGTGCCCGCGGTGCGCGTTCTGACGACGCGTTATCTGCTGACGACGACTGGCTACAAGTACATAGCCATAGGTATCACGATTAAGTCACCATGGTACAGCACAAACACCACGCCTTCGTACGTAGATATTGCCCTGGGAGACAAACAAGGCAGGGAGGTCTCCCTGACGCTCGACATGTGGAAAGGACTGGTCGAGCGCAAACGCGACATATTGTCGTGCATGGAACACGGTCTCTCCGACGGAACTCGCCCCCCCCCCTTCGCCGATGTCGATCGAAGGGATGACGCTGCGATTCGGAGTGATCAACAACACGCCGATCCTACGTATGGAGCTACCCAACTTGGCTCGCGTGGCGATAGTGCTCAAAACCCTGCTCACGCTGTACGATCTTCAATTTTGCGTCGATCGCGTCGTCTCGGCGCTGAGCGCGGCGACCGAGGAGATCAACGCGAAGTATTCGCGCTATCGGGAGATAGTCGCGATCAAGACGGGTACCTCGGCTCAAACTGCGATACTGAAGAGTGATTTCTTCGATCCTGACAACATCGTCGACTGCGAGATCGCCGCGCTCTGTTTCCGATCCTAATAATAATGTCGCAAAGCGCGTCTACAAATATATATATTCATACGCGCGAATTAATGTAAACGCGCGTCGACGCGCGTGTATTTTTTCTAAATAAATAAACTACGTATCTCATCTGTGTGCGCTCTCTTTCTTTTTCCTTTTTTTTCCCAGATCTGTATACCTATCTCCGCGCGACCACGCTTACCCCGAAATTGCCGCGATCGCGTCATCCGCGATACGCGGGGAAGGATCGGAACGACCTTCGGACCGAGAAAAAAACAAGATCGAAGAAAGGTGACCGCGATCCGCGAAACGAACGTACTTATAAGACGGTTGAGTCGAGAAGGAAAAAAGTCCCACGTTTCGACGGGCGGGGTATGTCAGACCCGACTTTTAGCCCACAAAAATCCCGAAGGATCCACGACAACAATCCCGAAGGATTCACGGCAAGGACGCGTAGACCACCATCGGATCATACGCGCCTCTCTCACAATTACTCGTTACGCGACTCTCCGCCTTCGCTGCCACTTGTTACCTCGTCGGTATTGCCGGCCGCTCACGTCTCGCCAATCCTCAGTCCTTTGGCCTCACCAGGGCTTGTAGGGCCGCCACCCTCGCTCACAATTCGCCCTGGGTCCTCGCCGGACCGCCGCTCTCGCTCGCAAGTCCTCGCCGGACATCTGCTCTCGCTCGCTATTCGTCCTCGCCGGACGTCCACGCTCGCTCGCTATCAGCCCCACAGTGACGATCCCTTTCGCGCCTTCGGTCCTCGGCGCCTCGTTCGGCGGTGCGTTTCCGCCCCGTCGGGTGGCGCGAGTTTGCCGAAACTAGGGCCGTACGGCCGCTTCCTCCTGAAAATGTCACTAAACGGCCAGAAATGCCCGCGCAACATAAATTGGTCCACCCCATCGCGAGGATGGAGTCCGGAGCTCCGCACGAGCCACAGGCTCATGTGACGGGCCCAAGGGGCCACGTCACAACTTTATCGTGGAATTTGCAGCATCCACCAATTCTTTATAGATAATCCGCTATTTATTTAGACGGAAAATCATCCACTGAGAGTGGGAAACTCATTCGCCGTATGCGAGTTAGATATTAAGGATAATGGCTGCTATTCCGTCTCGTTTCATGAGAGGAACGAAATCAATTATGGCCGCTCTCGTTATTGCAAACTTCGAACGAATGTCCATTATCAAGTAAAGGTTCGGCTGAACCCCGAATATATGTCGTCCTTCTCTCTTCCTTTGACGTGTTCGATAACGTTATTCGTGATTCAAATAATGACTGAGTATTACGGACTCGTGTATAAATTCACGGCAACGAAATATCTTACAACATGAGCTATTAATATAACACGAGCGTTGAATACGACACTAGCAACGACAAAAGCAATAATCCACCATGAGTAATTAATACGACAAAAGCGATAAGTATTAAACGGAACTTGAACATGTTCCCGATAAAGGATTATCGTGGCAGAATGCCCGGTACGTGACTCGAACTGTTTCACTTTCGACCGAATAGTCGAGAATGGCCGGGATCGTCTCTCTGCACGTTCGTGCTTGCGCATCCCCTCCACTCGCCTTTTTGTCACGTGATGCTAGCGTGAGCGGAACTCGGTGCGTCGCGTTGCTCGCGCGTCCGCTTGCAATAGTTACTAGGCGGAAACGACCTGCCATCTAGTATTCATTCATGGAATCGCAAGAGTATATTATTGATACAATAGATGGCTGTAGCCATATCTAAAAGTTACCGACATTTCCGTATTTCTAACAATATATATATTTATATATAACATACTATTATTATTAGTATAATATTTCATATATTAGTATTTATATATCATTATTTTGCATCATTAACAATTCATCTATTATTTATGTAATATTTTTTAATATTTTAATTTTTTTTATTTTTTTACGCGCGCATTGTTAACATACATCGTTAACAATAATTCTGCATAATTTTTATTGAAACTAACAGACACGGTTGTATCTCGCGCCAACTGCGTTAAACTAACCTCAATATCTAACGAATAGGAAAGAAAGAGATGACAAAGAGAGAAGTGAGACAGACTACTGCTTTATTTCGCGCATGCGCACTTCATTTTGGCCAACACTAACATCAAAGGTGCCGACCGAGAGTTGCGTGTATTGTGTCCATAGCTCTCGACGCAGCTATCGCAAAAATTTTCAAAGATATCGGCTAACAGCAAGACAGGTTTTGAGATATACGCTGTAGTTACCGAGCGTTCGAATGGAGATACGCTGTCAGACGTTGACGGCGTGCGCGTAATCGCTCTCGGATACGGTGTCACCTGTCAATGAACTGTAAAAGGAGTCGCGCGGTGGCAAGCATGAGTCCTCCAACTTTTCGACACAGTCAATGTACTCGTACGGAAATACTTTTCGTGTCAGTAAATCAAAATTTTCTGCGGATAATTTACAAAATTTGCGTTGTAATATTCGCAGGTTATCTTTGTTGAGATAAGATGCCAATTTGTCAAGACTATCGGTGAGAAACTTGTATGAATCAATAAATCGCAATTTGACGCAAGTTTTCTTATCTTTATCTCTTCGGTGCTTTTGACATTTTTTGTAAACGAAATGTATTTTTCTTTTGTGATTGGAAGCAGTTCTACACGTCCTTTGTACACCATAGGTATTTCCGTTATAATAAAATGCGCGTCGTAGCCCGATAAATTGTGGAAAACTATGGGAATGCAATGCGAATCTTTGTAATTTAAGTTGCAATTTGAATGCGCGGGATCTCTGTATTGACCGGTCAGATGACAATGATCGCGTACTCGCACATTGTCCGGCTCAAACGATTTTTCGCACACGTGACAGTGCGTTGCGCTGTTAAACTTTTCCCACTCGTCTCGCGTGAAATTCGCCATGGGTACATTAGCGGACAAAATAGTCTTTACATTATGAGCTAATTAGTCTTAGCTCCTCAGCGAACCACGCAACGCAATCCTTATTGCGACAAAACCGATACATTGATAACGAGTTGTCGTACGAGCAACGCATGTAGTACCCTGTGCTAAATACGCGATGATGTTGATACGTGTACGTTTTCGGAAACTCGTTCCTTCCTGTTGTAATTTTTAAAGGTCAACCACTTGTCGTTATCACTCGGTAACTTGATCGCGCAGTCGTTCATCTGCCGACAGTCGACGGTGTGGGCTTCCAATTTCTCGCACTTGATTGTAAATAATAAAATTTTTGAAGTGAAACTTCTTTAGGCACGGTAGTGAGTTCGATTTGCGACACGAAAAAGTGTAACGGAAGTGAAACTTCTTTGGTACGGTAGTAAGTTCGATTGTGCGACACGAAAAGTGTAACAAAAATTTGGCCAATAGGCGTACGGCATTGGCGAGACGGTTCTTCTTCTGGCACGGTAGTAAGTTCGATTATGCGACACGAAAAGTGTAACAAAAATTCGACCAATAGGCGTACGAAATGAAATTTCTTTAGTACGGTAGTAAGTGCGACACGAAAAGTGTAACAAAAATTTGACCAATAGGCGTACGGCGTTGGCGAGACGGTTCTTCTTCTGGCACGGTAGTAAGTTCGAAAGTGTAACGAAAATTCGACCAATAGGCGTACAAAATTAAACTTCTTTGGTACGGTAGTAAGTTCGATTGTGCGACACGGAAAGTGTAACGAAAATTCGACCAATAGGCGTACGGCGTTGGCGAGACGGTTCTTCTTCTGGCACGGTAGTAAGTTCGATTGTGCGACACGAAAAAACGTCACGAAATAGTGTCACGAAAATTCGACCAACAGGCGTACAAAGTGAAACCCCTTTTGGATCGGTAAGTAAATTCGATTTTGCGACTCAAAAACGCGTCACGAAAATTCGATCAGGCGTACGGCACTGGCGAGACGGATATAGTGAGAACTGCGTGTAACACTATATTTTCGAGTTGCGGGCGGCTTGGAGTGACTAATTCCGTTGCATTGTTTTTGTATTAATGGTAAAAGTTTACAATAACAAACACAGCTCGGATTACTTTGACCTTGACATATGCTGTCAAGGTCACCCTCCTGAGTGACCTTCAGACGGTTTTAGTCGGCGGTCGCTGCTTATTAAAAAGTTATAAATAAAAAAAGTTTGGAAAATATAGCAGCTATTTTGAGTATTGAAAGGCATAAACGACTAATATTACGTTTTTTTTTAAGCAGAGAATACTTTATTTCGCGAGAAAGTCGCTGCTTTACCAAAACACAACATTTAAAACAGTAAATTGTTGATAAATTGAAGTATTTTTGTTAAAACAGAGAATACTTTATTTTGCGAAAAAGTCGCTGCTTTACCAAAACACAACATTTAAAGCAGTAAATTGTTGACAAATTGAAGTCTTTTTGTTAAAGCAGAGAATACTTTATTTTGCGAAAAAGTCGCTGCTTTACCAAAACACAACATTTAAAGCAGTAAATCGTTGATCACTAACCTACATAGGTTAGTTGACGCGCTTTAAAAGTATTTAAGTGTCTAAAGCGCGTCAACTAACCTATATATGCACCTATATATGCTATATTTTCCAAACTTTTTTTGTTAATAACTTTTTAACGAATAACGAGCGACGGCTAAAACCTTCTGAAGGTCACTCGGGGTCATGACCTTGACAACATATATCAAGGTCATTGAAATCGGTGAGGTCGCCAAACTTTTTTTTGTTAATAACTTTTTAATAAGCAGCGACTGCCGATTAAGTTATAAGGAAAAATTACTCAGTATTATGTCCTTGACAACATATGTCAAGGTCAAAATAATCCGAGCTGTGTTTGTTATTGTAAATTTTTACCGTATTAATTTCAGAAAAGTTATGGCAAAGCCTTGTTTTCAGAAGTTTCACTTCTAACGCGCGTGGCGACCACGCGTCCATTTTTTATTATTTATTAGGATGTATACTCCCCGATCGCAAAAGTATTTTTTGTTCACTTGCGAGCTCACGAGGCGGGATAGGTTCTTGATCCATGCAAAATGTCCCACGTTGTCGTCATGCACGTACAGCAGATTTACAGGTTTGTGCATCTTTCGGTCGGTGAGCCGTATTGACAGGATTGCAAGTTCCTTGTTTTTCTCGATGCTGTAGACGTTGATGGAGATGTCGTTGTGATTTTCAAACGTTTCAGTTTCATTCAACGTCATTGGAAACTCAGTGTTTTTAAGATTTAGCACCGACGTGTAATGAGGATACGACGATTCCAGATCTACATGTCTTTGGGCTGGATGCAGAGCAGCCGTCACTGACCATGCGAAACATGCATTGTCCATTGATCGTACGTTGATCACCGTTCTCTTCATTTTAATTTATCGCGGAATTTCCACAAAACACCCCGCGTACAATGGATTGTACTTGTTCACATTTACCGTTAAATTGAGTATAAGCGACAATGCCCATTTGCTATCACGTTCCTGGAATTCCTTCAGCCATGCTAGGGTAAGCTCGATAACGTGTCGCTTGTACCACTCCCGCAGATCGGACATAGGAAAGAGTTCACAGTTTTTCGTAGCGATACTTTTATTCGCGCGTTTGTCACCCGCAACAAATTCACCATTAAACATTGTGTTTATCTTTACATTTGTATGACGTTCCTCACACGATCGAGTACAATGTCTCTCGCATCTTTGAGAAATTGACGAGGTTTGATGTGTTTGGAATTTATTACCGCACCAGTCAGTATACGACTTTCAAAAGCCGTATCTATCTCGCGCCATCTGAGTTCTGTCTCACTCGAATTGTATCCGGCATCCACATGCACGAAACGTTGACATACCGAATCTTTCAGACCTTCGAGTCGTGCAATACAAGCAATCAATGACTGTTTGAGACCGATCGATAATCGTGGCCGTTTAATTTGGCTTTGTTCTTTCAATGATTCGATAAACTTGTCACATCGTTGCTCTCATGCGGTAAATTCTTCCCGCGAATTTAATAGGGTGGATTGCTTCAACAACTCTTGCTCCATGTTATTACACGATCCTCTTTCTAACACAATTTGTTGTACTCATGACTTCCAGTCCTCGACTACTGAGCGTACCCTCAAATTCGTCATTTTATATTTCACTAATGTCGCATTGTTTTTTTATCATATCTAATTTTACCGTGATCTTAGCATCCATACGGATGCGCTTTACGAAAAATGTACGATTTGCAGTTTTGCACGTGTGTGGTGAAGTCACCGCGAGACACGTCGCGACATGTTCTTGAAAACGATATCGCGCCATTGAATTATGATAAATTGATCTGTATAACTGCAGCAGCCATATATCGGCGCTATTTGCAAAATTTGCAGTTTTGCACGTATGCGATGAAATCATCGCGAGACACATCGCGACATGTTCTTGAAAACAATAACGCGCCATTAACTTATGCGAAATTGCAAAATTTGCAATTTGTTTGATGAAATTATTACGGTGTGTCCTTAAAAAAGGTATCATGTCATTGACTTATGCTGATTTAATCTGTACCATTGCAACAGCCGTACATTGGCGCTATTTGCAAAATTTGCAGTTTTGTGTATGTATAAATAGTCTACAAAGATTCTAGCGCGCAGTCAAAAGTTTGATACGGTTCGAGTAGGTACGTTGCTCTGCCTCCAGATACGATGAATAGCCCAGTCAAATTAGATTATTTTTGGGCGTTTGAATGACAAAATTGCCGGCAAGCTGGAAATTGGTATGCAGGTCCATTTTAGTGTTCTTTTAAACATACTAAAAGTCGCCATACATAGAGCGTGAGCCAGCTGCGCCATCTTGAAAAAAAGAGTTCAAAAATGGGTTTTTTGCGAATAACTCGGAAATTATTAGTTTCACGGGAAAGAACATTCAGAGCGAAAATGTAGCTGATAAAATTCCTCGCAATTTGGTTTTTTGTAGAACTTTGTACGACCATTAGTTCACAAGATAGATTTTTTTGAAGCATTGGGCAAATGAGGAAAGAGCTGTTTCTTCAAGCGTTTTTTCAAAATATCTCAGTTCTGTTCGAAAGTAAAAAATGCATACGATGAAAGTGAAAGAGAATTAAAGGGCCTAGCGGAGTAAGCATGTGAAATCGGCCCTTGATCATACAGACCTAACATTAATGTCACAAGTTAGTACCAATATGATAAAACTTTCCATCAAATATTATTTTAAAAAATTCATTTTTTTAGAAGTTATGCAGGGAAAGTAAAATAAAGAAATGTATTTTTCTCGAAAATCACTTGACCGATCTTGATAAAAAAAATATACGTTATGTAGACTAATAAAACTAATTAACAAAAAAAATGTCCAAAATGTTTGCCAAAAAAAAGACCAAAAAAAAAATTTGAATTTTTTAATATTTTTTTTAGGGTGATATTTTTGAGGTACCCCTTTGAAATTTTTACGAAAATTTCTCTTAAAGTGTCCACTATAACATATATTTTTTTTAATTTTTTTAAAATAATGGAACAGTTAAAAATACGAAAATTGCAAGCGTCGCGTCACTCCGGCGCACAGTGCAGTGCCATTCCGCGTTGCGGGTGTTCGATGTAACTTTAATAGCACATATGTACGTCTGCA
>NW_020212618.1:23270-32983 GCF_003070985.1 Temnothorax curvispinosus
AAACGTCATGAATAAGCGTTAATTTATATTGATTGCCAATTGTTGTCAAAAGGAATACATTGTGTTTATTTTATTAAATATCATTGGCGGAATAAACAGTTACTTGAAGTAAATTTTATTAAATTATTTTTAATAGTATTGTTACATACAATTTTAAAATAATATTGATATTGTAAACGCAATAATATTATTTGTGTAATATTAGATAATATTTATTTAATATTGCTAAAAATTAAAACATTTTAATAAATATTATTAAATTTTATCAAATTGTTATTTTTAATAATAGTATTACATACAATATTAAAAAAATAATATTGATATTATCTTTCTATCTCTTTCTTCTTCAAAACTGCTCCATGCTACTCTGCACTGTATGAATTTCCACTGATAAAAAATGACGTAACACTATAACATAATACAAAAACTGTAATTATTATTTATATTTAATTATACAAGGTGAGTTTTATTTTGTATGCCAATTATCTTCACTAATTATCTCATAAAGTATTGGTTTATTGGAAAAATGTTTCAGATAAAAGTTGGAGGGTTTATAGAGGAATAATGGATGATCTTATTAGATTTTGAGTCTGGAACCCATGTTGAGCTCAGTAAAGTCCAAGTCAAATTTTTTAAATAAAAACTCCTTTTTTTATTACATCATCTTTTTCTACTAATTAATATAAACAACTTTTGTCTGAAACATTTTTTATTTGCCTTATACGATACGATACGATACAAAAGGTACTTTATTTACCCCAAAGGGGCCTTAAAGGGCGTTTTTAAGAAACGTTCCCAAACCTTTACAAACTTGGCGTTTTGTAGGGACGTACCCAACCCTGTACATACATCAAGATAACATATAACCTCACACTATTTGCCTCCCTACCCCTTTCAGTGCATCCTCCCCAGTCCCTTCCCCCGGTCCGCCCCCCCTCGTCGTCGTCCGATCCCATCAGCAGTTTATCCTCCATTTTTTTCACAATATCCTCTTCTGTCAACTTCTCTTTTTTCTCGTTTTCCTCCTCTTTCCTTTCCCTTCTCATTTCCCTTTCCTTTCCTGCTTTGATTCTTTCCTCCACCGACCTGTCTTCGTCTATTTTTACTTTCATCTTACTTCCTTCCTTTTTTCTTGCTTCCAATATTCTCTACTTATCCCCCTCTCTTCTCAGCTTTACCATAAAAGTCAGCCAGTCCCCTTGCTGTCCTATCATAATCACCTCCTTCACCTTCACCTTCACTCTCAGTCCTTCTGTGAATAGTTGTTTCACCTTCTTCCAGTTTGCGTCGATTCCTCCCCATCTATTCTTCTCAACTCTGATTATCACGTTCTTCCTTCTCTTCTCCTCCTCTTCTTCTTCCTTCTCTTCGTACCACCATTTTTTCCTGCTTACTTTTCCTCTCTTTCCTCACTTTCGTCCCTCTTTCTTTTACCCGAAACTTGCTCCATTTTATATACTTTCCTTTTCAAGATCTCCACTTCTTCTCTCAGCTCTTTCATTTCCTGCTTAATGTTCTTCATCGTCCTCGATGTTCTTCCTTCCATTACTGTCTCAATCGCCTCCACATCTAACTCCACCGTTCCTTTAATCTTCGTACTTCCTTCCATCTTTCTTTCCTTCTGCGGTGTCTGAAATAAATTATCAAATATCTTATGATTAACTCCTCTGCTTATCGCCTATGTACTCTCCTGCATTCTTCTCCTCCTCTATTTCACCATACTCTTCACCCTTATAGCCAATCCTTACCTCTGACACTATTCGCAATCACTTTTCTCTATATTATAGCCTTCTTTCTATCGTCGTGCTTTTCGTTACGCAGCTCGCTTTTACAGTCGCCATGTGCGTCTCTTACCTGTTCCCCTTCTTACATTCTATCCCTTCTATCGAACTCCCGTTCTTGCCACCTGTCCGTTGCACGCGTTGCGGCGACATCAGTCTGTTCTGCCGCCTTCTATCTCTTGCTTTGCCGTCCGTCCGTCGCACACGTTGCGGTGATACTGGACTGTTTGCGAAGCGCGCGTTGTGCATCCGCCTTACTTACTTCTCGCCTCCTGTGCCATCTTCTTGCCATTACCATCTCCTCCAGTCAGTCCTAACCTCTTTCTACGGGCTCTTTTTCTCCGACTGTTTTCTCTTACCCTGCTCCGCCTTTTTTCTCGCCTCCTTTTCCTGCACCTCCTCTTTGCCTTCCTCACACCCTCCGTTACTCCTCCTCCATCTTCCTCCTCCCTGTTACACTCTTCCAGACACTCTTAACTTCCTTACTATAATCCACCTGTTCTCCCGCCGAGGGCTACGGGGAACCTTTTATTTGCCTTATACTTTTTGAGATATTCAAGAAAAATTTGGTAATTTTTTTAATATTTAGTTTATATCTTGATAAATGCTTGTCGGAGGGGAAAATGATACAAGACTTTTTGACTTGATATGGTCTCAAGAATATGCTATTGCAATAATACCCTAATATCTTTAAATATTTGTGTATACATTTTCTTGAAGCTTTCATGTGTACACAATTATTTAAAGAAATTAGAATACTATTGCAACAGTATATTCTTGAAACCAAATCAAGTCAAAAAGTCCTGTACTTTTCACTCCGACGAACATTTATTGACAAACATCTGTTACGTCCAACCCCGGGATTAGGATGTGAAAATCTGGGAAGCAAGGAAAAGGCTAGCCAGAGGGGTCGGGGGAAGGGAGGACGCAGCTAAATACTTACGAATTTAGAGTATTTAGACGCGTGGCGCGAGCCGAACGCACTTTTATGACTCAGAAAGGGTCAACGTCTGTAAAGACGTTAGGACGCCTTTCGTGAGCGGTGCGATCGTCGGTCCTTTTTCGAGTCAGAGAATTTAATCTCTTTAACTCAGGATCGGACCTCGTGCAATTTCGAGAGGTGGATGGTAGCGGGTCTTAAGTTATAAATGAATGCAAATTGAAATTAATATTTAACATAAGATAAACATTTATTACAATAATGTAAACTAGGTGAACAATAAATGAGAATTAGGCAAAATAAAATTGAATACATTTATAAGTGTGAGTGTCGGATGCATGTGTAACGTGTGTGTGTATTTCTCGCGGGTGTTACATAGGTGCGGGGGTGATCGGGCAAGATCTTTAAAAAAAAACTTATTTGAAAATGAACATCTTGCCCGCTATTATTACAATCGGAATCAGTAGTGAGATTACATGAATTTAGTGAAGTGTTATGTACGTGTGTAAATTAATTTAAATCGGGCTTAAAATTAAAGTATATGTAAATTGTGAAGTTAAACATATGAGAATAAAAAAAATTAAAATTTATTCTAAGATTACGATCTCTGGATCGCCTACTTCCTCGAGATCGAGAGTCGAGGCGGTCGAAGAGGTTGGAGACGGACTTCGGGAAGAGGAGGGAGAATCGGGAGGTTCTAGGAAGCGGGCTGGGTCGGGGTTGACGGGGACCACGCGAGGAGGGACCACGCGAAACGGAGCCACGCGGCAAATAGGGCGATGTTCGACAATTGGGCGAAAGGGCAGGACGACTGGGCGATTGGGCAGGATGTTAGCGGGACGATTCTGGTTCGAACAACCGGGTTCTTCTGTGAAAACTGGTAGGGGCGGTGGAATGGCGAGTCGCGGAGGACCGGCGTTGAGCTGCTCCCGGGGAAGTTCGACCTCCCGTCGCGACCGCTTGTTCTGGCGATTTCTTTGTCGCCTGATCGTGCGGAGATTCGGTCCTTGAGGGGCTTGGACTTTCGGGTCCACTAAAATTATTTACTTATTTAGTCGATCTCTCTCGGACCCGGTCGGAAGCGAGCAAAAATCGTCGAGCTTAAAGGAGGGGGAGAGAGGTCAGTGGACAGGCTGGGCCCACGACAGGGACGAGACGCCGGGAGCCAAGTCAGACCTACCACAACGCCAACGACCGCTGGGAACTCGATGCCTACACTAACCGACCCACGAGCATAAGCTCAGGGAGATCAATGGACCAGCTGAGTCCACGATAGCGACGAGACGCCGGGAGGTAAGTCAGGCCCACGACAACGCCAACGACCGCTGGGAACTTGATGCCTACACTGACCGACCCCCAAATATATAATGAGCTTCCGGGGGTCCGACAATCGATAGACCGTTTAAGAAGAGGGGCGATAACGCGGAAAAAGAAGGATCAAGAAAATCACGGGACTTACTACTTGATGACTTGAGTTCGAACGAGTCTCAGTACGCCTTCTCTCAGTAATGGACGTTGGACTCGTCGGTGAGTGAGTCGGGGCGACTGATGGTCCGTCGGATCTGCTGCACTGACTCTAAACGTGACTCTAAACGTGAGTTTCTCGAAACGAATGAGGTTTAGATTATAACCGAGCAGACTTAAACTGAGAAAATTTCTCTGAGGCCGGGTCCTGCGACGTCGCGATTTAAATAGGAAGGTTCGAAGGATGGAAGGAGTGGATTTGTGTGGGATGTGTCTGGTTTTCGTTTAAGGGATTTTTGGTTGGCGGGATGTTTCTAATTATTATTTAAGGGAATTCTTATTGGGCGAGATGTTTCTTGCCCAAGGGGTAAATTTTGGGTTTACGCCTATCCTAGAAAGCTAGAGACGGTTATCGATTTTGCGGTTTTCTATTGGTGAGCCCCCTCTTAAAGCCCCATGTCTTATTGGGGGTGTAACCCATCGGTTCTTTCCAGTGACGCATTCGTTTTTCGGCTATCGCCGATTTCTCTTTTATTGGGGTTCCTTACTTATCTCGCGACCCTGTTTTTATATCGACAGACGATGCATACTTCTCAATCTTAATGGTAGGTACAAGGCAAACAGAACTTCCGCCACGTGTATTTACAATCACGTCCTAGGCCTTGTCTCTGTTTGTCGGAAACATCGCACGAGCAATTTTAGAAAGCTCGCTCGATGCAATAAAGATCTTCATCAACTCTGTCTGGGATTCAGGCCCTTTTGGCGCGTCTTGTCGCCGGGTTTATAGTTATGGGCTAGACAAGGTTGATAGAAAAATCTCATTACGAATGCCCCGTCTGTCAATATTTTACTCCGGAGGGTCGCTTCGTCGTCTAGGCAAATAGCTATTATTGTTGTATAAAAAAAAAGGAATGCAAGATCTAACCTCGCCCCGATCGATAACCGTCCGTACTCGGCTTGTTTATCCTAATATTAGGGCTATCTTAGGTGTATAAGAATTCCCGCGAAAAAGGGATATCGTGGAGTCCGCTGGACGTAACACATCTATTGTAAGCTAAATATTGAAAAAAATACCAAGTTTTCCTTGAATATCTCAAAAAGTATAAGGCAAATAAAAATGTTTCAGACAAAAGTTGTTCATATTAATTAGTAGAAAAAGATGATACCATAAAAAGGGGGTTTCTATTTAAATAATTTGACTTGGATCCTATTAGGCTTAACACAGGTCCCGGACTCAAAATCTAATAAAATTGTCTATTGGTCCTCCTTGAACTCTTGAACTTTTATCTGAAACATTTTTCCAATACTTTCTGAGATAATTATAGCGGAGATGATTGGCACACGAAATAAAAATCATCCTGTTTATTTCATACATAATTACATATTAAAACATAAGAGTACGGGGTTAAGTATGACGTGTTCCGATATTTACTGTCTATACTGAAAATCTATGGTTAATGTTATAAATACACTTTAGATTTTCAGTACTGGATATTAAAATATTGGAACGCAGTTTATACCAAGTTTAAATTTTTCTTACTTATGTATCTAATAAATGAAGTTGTCGCTCAGAAGAGTTTGATAGAAATCAAACTGCTTGGTGCTGCTCTGCGTGAACTTCCACTGATGGAAAGCAACGTAACACTGCAACATAATACAAAAACAGTAATTATTATTTACATCTAATTATATATTTTAAACATAAAAGTAGGTTAAGTATGAATCTGTATTGTGATATTCACTATCTATGTATACTGAAAATCTGTAGTTGATGTTACACGTATACTTTGGATTTTTAGTATTGACGATTAATATTAGAAAGTATGGTTTATATCAAATTTAACTTTTTTTTACTTACATATCTAATAAATAAATCTTTTGCTCTTCTATCAAACTACTTGGTGCTGCTCTGGACTGCATGAACATCCACTGATGGAAAGCAATACTGTAACATATAGCATAAAAACAATAATTATTATAAAATCATGTAAATGGTTAAATAATTATGGTTAAATCATTTAATTAATGATTAAACTGCTTTTTAGGAGATTTGGGATCGACAGATTTCTATCACGTATCTCCAACTAAGGGCTCCAGTTGGATTAAACTGTTAAAATTTTTTAGGTTAAGTTAGCATCAAGATTTAAGTATGAAGCCGTTAATAAATAATTTCATTAGAGACTCGTTTAATAACGTTATAAAAGCAAATATATGTATTTTAAGATGGTCATTGAAATGATTGTTATGATATTAACGTGGTTTTTGCAGACTATTATGCCACGTAATCTCTATTTTTGGATTTAAAGACAAACGCCAAATATATATGTACATAATGTACATATTAGTAATAATTATACAAAAATACTTTTAAAAATATTTGTGTGAACAATATTTATTAAATAAAGAAAAATTAAAAACAATGGAATAAATTATTGGATCCGCCAGTGCGTAGATAAAAATAATAATCGAGATTAAGCAGATTAAGCAAAGAAAAATTACCTGAAATTAAAACGATTGTTTCTGTGCGGTGTCGTACACGTGATTGCGTGGTCCCACGGAGTCATGCAAGAGACAGCGAGAGAAGACCGGGAATGGTGGGGGTCGGTGCTGCGACCAAGCGCATAGCCACACACACTAGCGTTCTTTCCTCCACTTACGCACTCAGAAATGTTCTCTTTATCCGTGTGACAAACTCGTAATTTGAAAAGTTTAATATTGATTATATAAGAAATATAAATTTTATCCATTTATTTTATTATCAATTTACTTACTGGCTCTTAATTAAAAATTAATTGTATATATAATTACCTTTTATTATTACAAAACAAATAACAAGTTATAAAATTAAATACCACCACTTATAAAATTTATCTTAATCACTTTTATTCCCCAAAAGTACAAGTCAGTCTCTTTTGATTTCATCACATTTTTTGATTTAGATTTTTCTTTCTTTTAGTCCAAAATTCTTTAACTGGTATATATTATCTGTGCAATACGTATGATTGTGTGATACCTTAATAACGTCTGAAATGACGTCAATAAGATGTCATTAAAATGTCATTTGACATTATTTTGCTACCTAAAGTATTATATTTCAACAATATATTGCAGCAATATTACTGTAATATTAAAATATTATTTAAAAACGTGTAATACTTCTGAATCAGTAATATTTCTGAAATATTTCATTTTAATACGTAATATTTCCACTATATTGCAATATTACTGCAATACTTCTACAATATTATGTGCTGTGTGGGATGTTACATTTAGCCAACATTGTACCAACGATTTAAAAATGATCAAATCGCACAAAAACATTGGCCCAATATTGAACATATGTCGACTATTTAAATTCTAGATATTGGCCCAACGTTCCTAAATGATAATGGACCAACATTGGGTGCATCCGGTGCATTAATAAGTATACGATGTTTAACTAATATTATTTTTAATAATATTAATAAATCTAAAAAATAAAATGGACGTCAATACATTTTATACTTATATCTGTTGTATTACTAATTACATGTTATTTATACAGTTCTAGAAATTCTTGTAGGAATGAGTTAAAATTTATGTAATTATATATATATATTTATATATATATAACTATATTATATAATTTATATAATTTAATAAGATTATAATGTATAAATAACATGTAATTAGTAAATACAACAGCTATAAGTATAAAATGCATCATACATGTATTGACGTCCATTTTATTTTTTAAATTTACAAATATTATTAAAAATAATATTAGTTAAACATCGTATATTTATTAATTAGAAATTGTCGATATTAATTAAACCTCAAAAATGTAAAGATTATAAGCAGCGAATGTATAAAAGTAAATAAATTTCTATAATAAAATTAACATGTCTAAAATTCGGATATAGAATTATCTTTATTGTATAATACATAGTACACGCAATAAAATAAACAGTTACACAATTAAATATTTTAATTCTAAGACTGAATAGTACACAATTTAAAATAAATATGAACAAAATAATATAATTTGTATTAGTGTTGTAATATAATTTGGTATAAAATATTGTTTGTTATATCGATATAAAACTATTGTTATACTATATTATATGTTAAGGTCAGTCTTCATTTTTCTAAACAAAACGTTACGAACAATATTTAACTTCTAAAGTTTAGCAGAAACTTTTACAAAATTGCAGTTATAAATTATCTTAAAAAAAAAAAAAAAAAAAAAAAATATTAGTCTCAAATGCAATTGACATATTATACTAACTAGCAATATTAATGTTTCTAACAGTAAATAATAATGTCACAAAGTAAACAAACTATATTGTGCACAATGAAAGAAAGCAGCAAAATGTATCATTTTTATCAAGAGCAAAGTAAGAAATATCATAATTGATATTCTCAAAGTAAGTTAATATAAAGTAATTTAAAGTAATTTAATATCTGTAAAAAGTAATCATTTTCCATGATTTATGGCAAATCGAAAATCAAATAAAAAAAAGTTATTTTTTCATAGAAAGAGAAAACATTAAAAAATTTAATTCTTAACTTGTATAACTTTCTGATTGTGCTTCATCAGTCTGGTTGTTATTTATAGTTTCCTTCCTTTTGTTTCGACCACCATCTCGATCCATTGCATAACGTAACCAAGATTTAATTGTTTCTTTGGTTATTTTATAAGATGTTTCTTGATTAGTGCTTGCTGATCCTATGAAGTATAAGAAAACTCAATTTTACAATATGAAAATTGCATTACAATTTATTTTCAAGAATCACTTGCAATTGTAGACTTACTAAGGATGAGTTTGCATATGGCATCAAAAGATTGAAGACTTGTTTTGGCTCCTCTTCCTGCCCAGTTTAATTTTTGTACTAATTCATTATGGATAATCCGTCTGAGAATCCTCCGCGTGTGATCCGCTCGCGAAGTTCCTCCAAGGCGGCGAAAATGATTAACAAAAATAAAATAACCTTAATTTTTTGGATAATTTTTTTTGAAGACATTCCATGAATAACAAGTATTTTTTTTTATAACAAAATACGAACAGTTTTGGAAAAACAAAACAAAGTTTTTACAATTTTAAAAAAGAAAACAAATCAACATATATATAATTGCTTACGTAAAGTTCAAAAATAGATTTTTGTTTCAAAAATTCATTGAAACTTGACAGATTCCTCAATGACAAGGCAGGTATAAGAGTCTCTGTTTCCTCAGGTAACTTTTCCTCTGCAACGTTGTCACTAAGCAGTTTTTTTTTTTATACAATTGATGTCCTTTTTTATGCTGCTTATGTCAAATTAAATATCTTCAAATGTAGTAACTAAGTTCTTGAATTGACCTGAAAGCATGTTTAATTATCAGCAATTTAATGTTTGTAATAGTCAGTATTGATTTTTTCATGATAGTATAAAAGCTTATTTTACCTTCAGATAAACTTATACTTGCTCGCGATTGTGACGCTGTTGCTACTCTTGCCGATGGCTTAGTAAGTACAGAAGAATGCGAACTCATTTCTTTATCTATAAAC
>NW_020212619.1:0-1451 GCF_003070985.1 Temnothorax curvispinosus
TCCGAAATGGTGGAAAAGTTGCGAAAATTGTGCATTAAGATATTAGATTTTAATATTGGTTTACATAGAAACCAACTGTCCGCTTTAAAAGTATTTTTTATTTTTTTGATATTACAAAAAATATTTTTTCAGTTTATAATTTTTTTATTGATTTGAGATTTAATATTTATTTCATCCTTTTAAAACAATCAATAAATTAATAATAATAATAATAAAATCGATAACAGTTAATTATTAGAAGCAAGTAACCAGTGTTCACACATGTTACCTTGGAAGTAATACGTCACATATCGTGAGTTTCTTTTATGCGTGGCTACACTAAGGGCCATTCCAGAATACGTTAGCTAATCATAAATGTCATAAATAAAACAGTATTGGTTCATATTCAACTTAAAAAAAGTTAATCTTTTATAATTCGTATAGAGCAGATTGTTGGTTTCTATGTGTAAACCAATAATAAATTCTAATACTTTGAGATACGCTATTTTCACAACATTTTCACCATTTCTCGGATAAATGATTGTTATTTTCCTATTTCTTAGGATCTAAAAAAGATCTAAAAAGGATCTAAAAAAAACTTTTAAAGATTAGTTTAGGTTCCATCAGGATGTGTGTGCAAAGTTTGGCCTTATTTACCGGTCCTTCTTTCTCAAATCTGTTTTTTTTTTTTCGTGTGATTTACAATGACTTGTAGTTATTTGTAGTAATTTTGCTTTCGTTTATAATTGTATTATTTAAAAATTATGATTGCTTAAACAATTTATTAATAATAAACTTGATTAATTATCAATTTTTTTTTTCAAATCCACTATTTCTATGTGACTTAAAATCGTTTGTAGTTGTTTGTAGTGATTTTGTTTTCGTTTGTAATTCTGCCGTTTGAGTAATAGTTGCGTTTGAACTATTCGCCGAGAGTGAACTTCGTTAATTATCGCAATATTTCTTAATATTATTTTTTCCATATGATTCTGAATCGTTTGTAGTTATTTGTAGTGATTTTACTTTTGTTTGTAGTTGTATCGTTTAAAAGTTACGATTGTTTAAACGATTCGCCAAGAGTTCACTTTCTTAATTATCAAGATTTCCCAAATCTGTTTTTTTCTATGTGCTTCAGAATCGTTTGTAGTTGTTTGTAGTGTTTTTCGTTTCGTTTGTAGTTGAAAAATTTAAAAGTTACAACAATTTAAAAAAATAAATAAAACCTAACTTTGTCATTTATCGAGATATTTCAAATCCGCTTGCGCCATCTTCTTCAAAATCATTTGTAGTTGTCTGTAGTAATTTTACTTTCGTTTATAATTGTACCGTTTGAGCTATAGTTGTGTTTAAATAATTCGCCAAGAGTAAACTTTGTTAATTTACCAATATTTCTTATTTTCGTTTTTTTCCATATGATTCAAAATTGTTTGTAGTTGTTTGTAGTAATTTTGCTTTTGTTTAAAATTTTACCG
>NW_020212620.1:0-1219 GCF_003070985.1 Temnothorax curvispinosus
CGAAATCATTTATGACCCTTTTCACTGAAATATTTCTGAAATATTACAAAACATTTTAGAAAAATATTTTGTACGTAATGTCTAAAATACATATCATTGAAAGCTTTCCGAAAGATAACTCGGACAATAATATTGAAACGTAACATTGAAATTATTCAGAAGTATTTCTGAAACGTTTCATCGAAATCATTTATAACCCTTTTCACTGAAATATTACGAAGCAGAGAAATATGCAACGACGCCGCTAGGCGGCGCATAATACCCAGTAAGCAAGGAACATTAAATTAACGTTTAGAAATATTGATTTTATGTGTATTTTTTAAACGTTTTTTAATAATATTATACACATATTTGAAAAATATTATTTCGTAATATGATTTTTCTGAATGTTGTTAAAATATTTTAAAAACGTTACAGAAAATATTTTTCAAATGTTACTCTGACATTTATTTGAGATCAATGCAACAGTTCAAAGTTCCTTGTAATTTGGACTTGGAAATAACGTTGGTAGTATATTAATTTTCTGTTGTTAGAATGTTATTGTTTTATATTGTACGCAACGCTCATCGCGACAGCCATGATGCGTACATTTACGTATTAATGCGTGAGTGCGTATACACGCGTGTGGATCGAGCAGTGCGGAGTGCTCTTTATTTAGAGTATATTTATATATAAGTAAGTAACTATTATATTCTAAAAGTTGTATATTAATAATAAGAACTCAATTAACCATACGTGCTATGAATAGTAATTGATATGATTATTTATAACCTATAATTTAGGTTAACTACAAATAACGTTCTTTGGGTATCGGTAGAAGCTATATAGTGGAATTATTTGCTATTTTCTTGCAATTTACTGCCGATTATTTTTAGCTGTTTGAACGCGTCGAGATCATGAGCAGACGCACGCTTGTCGCGACAGCCCATCGGAAGCAGTAATAGTTCTGGAGACTGTAGTCGCATTATCTTACATACGTATGATGCGTGAGTGTGTCATATATACGTACGTTTGTGCTTGTGCTGTCGAACGCTTTTAATTGTATACAACATTTTTATATGAGTAAGTAATTATTATATTCTAAAACTTGCATATTAATGATAAGAACTTAATTATCTATATGTGCTGTAAATAGGTAGCTGGTGATTCAAGATCTATTTTTTGACCTATATAAGAGAGAGATTTGCAGAAGAAAAGAAATATACCAAAGTATTAATAA
>NW_020212621.1:0-5812 GCF_003070985.1 Temnothorax curvispinosus
TGTAACCGGACGGTACTCCAGGATGCGCGAATCAACGCTACGTGTCCTTAGAAATCAACGGTCGCCACTCGGTTTGACCTTTGAACCACCGAGAAGGTAAGTATCGCACGATCTCTCGAATCGTTAATTAGACTAATTCTCTTCTTTTTTCAGGTTCCCGCCACCGCCGGATCATCGCCGTCATCAATCAGGATCAACGCTGCCACCGGAATCCAGAATCAACGAGGGAATTCGAGTGACCGTCAACGATGGATCAGGTGAGTAGAAGGTAAGTCCAATTTAATAAATTTTCGAAATCTTTTACGAAAAGGATGTTTAATTTATTCAATTATATTGATTTCATGTGTTGGTTGTACACAAAACTTTAAGTCACTCAAGATGTCGGACGCTCGGATACGTGGGCACATACGCCCCGTTAATCTACGACGGACGATCTTGTTTTCGGTCTAAAAAGGCCGTTCGTCTTTGTAAAGACGACAGTTAACGCGTTCCGCGGGCGTTGCCGGTTGTTACGAATGTTGGCGAGCCGTAATTATAGCACTTGTATGACGATCGCGGTGACTTAGCGCGACGAAACAGAGCGAAGTTGATTACGTGTTACACGCTCGAACATCCCCGACAGACTGCCTCGAGCCCTCTTCTTCGCTCCGGCTCCCTACCTACGGTGCTTTTTGCCCCCACTCTCGGGTATACGGTCGCTTTCTCTTCGCAGTACTTTTCCGCTCGCCGCGAGAACAATGGGTGTTTACGATCTTCGGGCCGACAGGTGTGCGCCAGATGTTCGCCGCTACGCAGTTATAATACATGTCGCCCGCTCCCCGCAGTACCCTAGGTCCGCGGTGGAAATTTCCATTCGGAGTACCATCTACTCGATGTCCCGAGACGGACCCCGGGTAGTGGTTTTTCAACTCCCGCATTTATCGACTTACGACGGCGCCGACCCCCGCGCACGCCTTCTCCGTTGTCCCTTTATATGACCCCGGGTCGACTTCTCGGCGAAGATGTCTATGTCGCGATCGCGACCTCCGCCGTTGACGGCGACCCCTTGGTCCCGCTTCGGCGGTCCCCCTTGGCCCGATTCCGTGCTCACTTCCCGTGGACGATGTCCGGTTTGCGAGTTCCCGCGACATGTCGCCGTATCTCGGGTCCGGGCGATCGGACTTTGTCGGCGACCCGTTCCTCGGGTGTACCAGGTCCCACTCATCGTGACCCGCTGGTCTTTCCCCGTGGATGACGCTCGGTTACCTATTTGGCCTCCTGGTGGCCGTATCGCGCCGGTTTTTTGTGGGTCACCCCTCTCATGACTTCGCGGTGCCAACCGCATCGGCGACGATCTCGCGGTGCACGCCGTTTTAGTACCTGTGTACCCTGTCGCGGTAACTCACGACCCAGTGTGCGAATCTCGTCGTTTTTTCGTGGATCACCCTCTTCGCGATCCCGTGGTGCGGACCCCGTGACTATTACCCAAGTAACTCGCCCGGATTCGGTATGCTCTTTCCGCGTTGGAGATTGCGTGTGACTCGACCGCTATCTCCGTATGCGCAACTTGAGAGCCCCCCGCTCTAATCAGGGCCGTATTATGTCATTCCCGTGCCGTCGATTCAAGAGTTTCGCGACGGTCCGCCATCTTTTTTGTTTATGGCCAGATTTCGACTCTGACCCGCGTGTCGTGCTTCGCGACTCTGCCTTGTCGATCAGGCCTGTACCTTTTACGCGCGTGCCGCCTATTTAAGAAAATCGCGGACGATCCGTCCGCTTCGCTGTGCGTGATTTTTCCGCATCGTGGAACGCCTCAGCTGCTTCGAAACTGCGCCGCTGAAAACTAAACATCCTTATATCTACTAACGCGCCGGATGAGGTCCCTCTCCTTCCTCCTAAGTCGTCATAGTAAACAAAACAAATAGATACCGGCCGCTGCCGGTAACCTCATCCTCGGAACGCTAACGCTCGATTTATAACTAATTAGGACGCGGCTCCGCCTCGTCCACCTCAGAACCACTGCTACCCTCCGGGCTCCGGAAAGACGCCGTTGACCCGTGGTCCTCTATAGCGGGTTCGCCCTCGGTTGTTTCCTCGTACGCCCTCGCCTCGGGAGCGCGCGTCTCTACCTGCGGGAACTGCGGGAGCTCGGCCCCGAGCATCGCTACAAACGCCTTAATTAGGCTCAAGTCGGTCGGCACCCCGACCTCGTCCGTCGGAGTCGTCCCCCGCTCCTGCGTCCCCGGACTCTGCAACAGCGGGACCATCGCCTCGTGCGCCGGTCCCGGCCGCTTCCCCGTCTCCACGGACGGTACATCCGCGCCGTCCGGCTCCACCTGCTTCGCCAGCAGACGCACTGCCTCCTCCGACAGACGTCGCAACACCACTTTAGGTGCCTGTGGATTCGTCACGCGAGCCGCGCTTGCGCACGGTCGCAAACTCCCCGTCGACTTCGCGGTAGAACGCTTGCCTACCTCGGAGTCCTGTTTTTGTGCGCGGTTCGCGTTTGGGTGTTTGCGCTTCTCCACACGCTGACTCTCCTCCTTCTGGCGCCTCCTCTTCCGGTCGCGCTCCCGCCGTTTCTCCTTGCGGTCCACGTCCTCATCCTCGACTTGACCCCGGATTTTCTCCTGGGCCGTCCTTGCCGCTCCCCGCTGTGTCACCGTCATCACTTCGCGGCCTGTGACGATGTCCTTGCCTCGTCCCGTTCGGGTCGTCCTCTCCGACGCTCCGTCGGCTTCCCCGTCGGGTTCTTCGGACTCCCGGTGGGGCGGTGCGTCCACCTGTACGCAATTCATCCCGACACTGACCCAGTTGGGCGAAGGCGTGGGCGGCGGTGGTGTTCCCGGTTTGTCCGGTACTTGCGCGCCGCTGGTCGATGGGGCCGGTTCGTCCCCGGGCGGCTCGTCCTCCACTTCAGTGCTGGTCTCCGTGTCGCTCAACACGTATACTCGTCCCGGTCGGGGCACCAGCACCTCCGGCTCGGTCGTGTTTTTGGGATCGGTAGGACGATCATCCCGCACCACTATTTCGCCACTGCTGTCCTCTATGCGCCATACGGGCTTCCATGCGGGTGGCACGTCATCCTCGATGATCTCCGGCTCGGTGTATATCTCGTTGCCCCGGAACTCCAGCGTCAGACGGAACGATTTCCTCGTACCGTCATCTCGCAACGGCCAATTTGCCGTGGTCACCACCGTGACCTTCGCGACGTCTGGCTCCCCTTTCACATTGCTTGGAACACGGATGTCGGGAAGCACTCTCACCATTCGGCCGCCAAATCGGTTGCAGTCGACGATTCGCTGCAACACCCGTCGCGTGTCTCCCATTTGCCGTTGGTATTCCTCCCGGGTGTATATCTCGCCCGGTGGAATTCCCTCGATGAATCGCTCGACCCCCTCGAGCGTCTCTCTGAGCATAAGCTTATGCTCAAGAAAGCGCTTTCGCGCCGTCATCGTCTCTGACGCCGCATCGAGTCGTTCTCGCAGCTGCTGGAACGATAGCTGTTCCAAGGGAGTCTCGTCCCCCGGGGCGGGTGGTGTCCCGGCAATCCCGGTGAACATCCCAGGACTTCCCCTCTTCTTTGGCGTCGAACTTCCTGTTGGCCTGTCGTTGCCGCGCCGGTCTTCGTCGCCCGTTGCACTCGTCGCTGGGTTTCGCTCCATCTTTTTCTTACTGCATACCCCGTTCTGGCCTCTCACGTCCTGGCTCATTGGATTCAGCTTCGCTAAAATCACACGAAGTCGCGATCGCTGGGTCGTCTCCCAGTCGACCGCACTACACGACCCGGTAATTCGCGCGCACTCGCCGTCCCCGCGTCCGCGCTCGGTTTTCGCGATCACGCCCGACACTCCGTCCCGTTTATTATCGGACTTGTCTTCCTCCGAGCCACCGTCGCGGATCACTCGATGCCTCTTCCGACGTTGATTCCTCACGAACTGTGATATCCGCCAACGTTTCTGCACCCCGGTCGCTTTCTTCTTGGTCTTCCGATGTTGTATAATCGTTCTCTTCCGTGTCGACCGTCGTACTCCCCAGCGTCTTCTTATCCATCCCTGCCTCGGTCTGAGCGTCGGGGATCTTCCATATAGGATTCCGATGGAGGTTTCCATGCTCGCCGATGTATTTCTCGTATCTTCCACAGGTGCCTCCTCGCCGTCCGCCGGACGCTCGGGCGCCAACGGGATTAGCATCACCTCGTTCAGAATGACCGGGCCTATCTCTTCGTCTTGGCTATCTTCCGGGTTGCGGCATATCACTTGCATCGTGGCGATGCTTTCGCTCCCCGGCTCCCCGTCATTCTCGCCGTTATCGCCGGCGCGCTCCGGCTCCCCGTCATTCGGGAATAACGTCCTTCTTGACGTTCTCGCGCCGGTGAATCCGTACTTCTCGGCCAACTCTCCTACCTTACTCGTCAGTCGGCCCGCCAATTCCGTAATTGCTAAGAATGGTTCGCCCCTTCCGCGCACCGGCCTCTTGTACCCCGGTGCCTGTTCCACCCTTAGAATCATCTGGTGGATCATCTCGTGCAGCAAGCGATAAGCTTTTTCCACACACCCGTCTTCATAGCTTCTTCCCGATCGCAGGAATCTCACTTCCGCTCGCGGGTGACACACCAGCTTCGGGCAGAATTTGGTATGGAAGTCCATTCCCAGCACTATGTCATAGGCTAACTCGTCTACGACGTAGTACCGATGTTCGTAGATTTTCCGCTCGTATCGAAACCCCACTTGCACTTGGTCGCGTATCGGGACTCCTTCGTTCGAGAACGCTCCCTTCAGCTTGAACAGCCTAGTCGGAACTCTCTTAATCGGCTCGCCTGATTTTTCCAACTGTTCGCGCAGTTGTTTGGTCATTGCCGTTATTTGGGATCCGGTGTCCACCACCGCTTTTACTTTACCCGCGCAATATTCGAATTCGATCATCGGTACATCGTCACACTCCACGGTCTCCTGACCCGCCGCTATGAGTTTCCGCCCGATTTCATCGATGATGTCATCGATCTTTTCTTCGGACGGCGCTCGGTTGGGCGCCTCGTGCTGTATGAGACAGCATTCCTTGTCGGACTCCTCCGATTCGGCGGTCTCTTCCACCGCGTTCTCCGTTTCTCTCTCCGTCTCCTTCGCCGTGATGGCCGCTAACTTCTGTCCGCGTTCATCCGGCCTCGTCGTTCGCACGTCAGGTCGGTATCCCGATCTGATCGTCTCTTTCCTCGGATTGTTATTCCTATCCCGGGTATACCGCGTCACCCGTGGTTTCGCCTGACTGTCATCGCTGTCGGGCTCTTCGATTATGTCGACGCCACCGCGCTTTCTCGTATCCGGAGTGTCAGCCTTTCGCCAGCTGGTCGACTTTGTTTGCGGCGAGTTTCTCGTCGCGTCGCGTCTGGCAAAATTGTTTTGGCGTCCGCCATCCTTCGTCTCGTCGCTTCGGTTGGCCGTCTGACTCGACCCATTAGTCGCTCGACTTGTCGGCTTATCACTGGTTCTTCGCGCTTCCCCGCGCAAACGTCGAGTTTCTCGCTCGTTTTCCAACGTGTCCAACATGTCTATCATGTCGGTGACCGTTTTTGCTATTGACGGCCTGAGTTCTCGCGCGACGTCACCGTCAAAGTGCTCGCGGAGCGTTTGCACCAACTCCTCGTCGGTCATCGGCGGTCGTAAGGTTTTCGCTTGACGCGCCATATTCAAGGCATATTCTGTCATCGACATTGTTCCAGGCTTGTATTTGCCAAAATAGATCTGTTGTCTAAAGCGCATCTGCGCCTGGCAGCCCCAGAAGTACTGTCGGAACTTGTCCTTGATTTCTTGTATGCTCTCCGCCAGCTGCAACT
>NW_020212622.1:0-1332 GCF_003070985.1 Temnothorax curvispinosus
CTAGTGTGATACGGGCATTACAACGTCAAGACGAACGCAGCCATGCGCAGCGCGCAGCCATTAAGATCCATACCACGGAGGATCCGTACGTTTTCACCGACATTCGTAAATCTTACTATTCGCTCAACGTGCGCGGACCAATTAGTTAAACAAACAGTGGCAAATCTGACTGTATTGACCGCTGAAAAGCGGCAGGAGCCAATATAAAAATAAGAAGAAGAAGAAGTAAATCTTAACCTAACCTATATACTTTGAAAATTACACAATTGTATATACGAAGGTGAAGCAACGTTGTGCTATATTGCTCCGGAGCGGAGCTGAAGGCACTAATTTTCCCTCACCCGAGGGAATCAACAAAAAAAAGAAAACACACAATTGTATAAGTGTTCACTTTGTGTTGTTTATTTAATGGTCGTCAATATTATTAATTAATGAAAAATGTCAAAAAGAGGACCATATAAAAGATATTTAGAACCTGGAAGTACGAGAGACATTCCGCGATCTACCGTAAAGCGAAGAAAGAAAGTTGATCTTTCTGACTTGGACGCATTGCAAACAAATAACTCACAGAATAATCAACAAGTAAGTTGTTTTATAAAATGTTTCAACATTTATACATTTAGGCAATTTTTATACATTAACTTCATTGCTGTTTTCACCAAGAAATTAATTGCCTTTATGACACACTTATACATTTAATTTCAGATATCAACGTTTGATCACGATTTATGTACACTTGAAGAGTCTTCTAATAATGAAATCAATGAACCTAGTTCTTTAAGAGTATACGAAGAATCTGTATTCCAAGATGCCGATAATGATAACAATAATGAGGTTATCGAAGAAAATGTTGATGATACAATCTATTTTGAAACTAATGTAAAATTTTATTTTTATTATAATTGTAATTTTTATTCTACATTAGTATAAATAATGAGAACATTTTTTTACAGCTAGACGAAGTTGTAGATGATACAAGTGATTCTGAAATAACCAATTTATCTGATACTGACATTGATGATGAAAGGGAAAATTCAAATCAAGTACGTATATAATTCCCTAAATTAGTCTAATATGACTGGCTTATTAGCATTAAAATTTTTTTTATGTTACTTTATACAACATTCACAAAAACAATATAACGTTTTTAATTGTAGAGTGAAGAAAATGTGGGACATGAATATCCATTCTTAGAAGAACAGTTGAGTGCATCTTCAACTACATCTAAAGGCGACGTTTTATTGATGACTTTAGCAATAGGACTGCGCCATTCTTTACCGTGGATAGCGATCACAGATATATTAAAAATGATAAACGTAATATTTGGCGAGC
>NW_020212623.1:0-2481 GCF_003070985.1 Temnothorax curvispinosus
CGACTTTAACCCGACATAACCTGTCAAACCGTTAAACTTTAACTTATTTGAATACCCCTAATATGTTGGGCAAAAGATTATACGTATATCCATATTTACACCTTTGTAAGCAGTTTTTCAAACGGTTGTTAACGCGATTTCTGTATCGCGCTTAGTGTTACATATAGTGTTTCAAACCGAACAATACAGAGCTTTGCCAAATTATAATGAAATCAAGAAAAATTATAAAACGTCAGGCGAACACATGGTTTGAACCAAATCCCGAAAGAACAGAAGTAACGTGTTTCATTTGTCCAAAGAATTTCCAAAATTTTAAAGTATCCAAAACACTGTGACGTGACATTTGTCGCGTCCGCCGCCCAGACGATAGCTCGGCCGAGGGGAAGGTCAGGGATGGCGCCTCGACTCGGGTCGAGGAAGGGCTACCCGCGTTAACTAACCTTTTGAGAAACATTCCGTAGGGATGACAGGTGGTGCCGGAGCGTGGGATCACGACCAGATGTAACGACGATAGTCGCGACGAGGGAGAAGCGGGCGCTCGGAGGACGCACGGCGGAGTGGTCGGCCGACGGGCGGGCCACCGGGACCTGCCGCTGGAAAAGCGCCGGGAATGCCTCGCACAGCGTAAGAGCCACCGCACAAGACTCTCGTATGATCACGTAGCGTAACATAACGTGCTCTCTAAAGTAGAATCAGTGAAAATATCACTAATTGAAACAGTAAAATAAGATTTCACTGAGAATCAGTGAGTATTTCACTGAACTTCTGTAGAATGTTTACTTTTTGTTTCTTTATCTTATATTTCACTGATTATGGTCAGTGAAAGTAAGATGTTACTGTAAAATCAGTTATCTGTTGGTAATACTGATTGATGGTGCGAGGAAGCGGAACAGGATTGTGATCTCAGTGATGTGTGAAACAGAAGACGAGAACGAAGTATACGTGACGAAGGACGAAGCAGTGCTAAGTGTACATTACGAAGAATGAGAGAAACTGCGGTACTGAGCTAAGCGTGCTTGCGAAAAAGGTGAGGTTAAAAGTAAGTACGAAAGCTTCTTGAGCTGTAGTTCATTTACCGCGGGTACTGACGAGTACGGTGGCCCAACGGGGCGAGGTTATAGTTTGCCAACGGGGCAAAGATGGAGGCCCAACGGGCCCATAGTAAAGCGCGATAAACTAGAGACTGTTTCTCCCTTTTCATTTTCAGCATAAACCACGGCGTATTGAACGAGAGAACTGAACAGCAAACAGAATAAGATTATTAATGTCGGTTATTGTTGGAAACTTATCAAAAGGAGTAAGTCTTTTATTTCTTATTCTTATAATTTCTTAGTATAAATTGATTGTTAAAACACGATTCAAATATTTGAATATTTAATTTCAGAAGAACATTGATAAGGGACAACATGATGATCCTCCTATTTTTCCAAATTCTTCGTTAATACAGATATGGCCTGTAAGTTTGGTTAGTGCATTTAAAAGTTATATATTATATATATTAATACTTGCTAACACACAGAAAAATCTTTTTTTAGGAAGGAACAAACATAGAGGCACAAGCTCGTAAGCTGAGGAATGTTTAATTTTTAATTGACTTCATTCTGTAAACATTTTGTACGTAACAATTACATTGTTGAATAAAAAATTATAACATGTATTAAGGTTATTACTTTTTGTTACTGTTTGCTGGGACATTTACTGATTTAATCAGCTTGCATTACTGATTTTGCTGTTCAAAGTCACTGTTTTAGTAGTATAATATTACTGATTAAAATAGTCAATATTACTGATTTAATCAGCTCACATTACTGATTTTGCTGTTTTAAGTCACTGTTTCTAGTAGTCCAATATTACTGATTGAAACAGATATTAATAACTAATTCTTTCAGTGAAATGTCACTGATTCTAAGTGGTATACTTATAACTGCTTCAATCAGTGACTATTTACTGTTTCTCAGTAAAAATACACTGATTCTCTTTTAGAGAGTGAGCCAACGCACAAGAAACGTATTGGTTACGGCCGTTACGGCGTTATACGTTTCTTGTGCGTTGATCTACGTTACGTTACCATGCGAGAGCTTATGCGAAAGCTCTAATCGATACGTTTCTTGTGCGTTGGCTCACGTTACGTTACGCTACAAGATCATACGAAAGTTTTGTGCGGTGGCTCTAACACGGCCCCGCCGCAGCATGAGCACGGGTGCGCCACCGCGACTGCAGCGCGGGTGGACGACCCACACACTCACCCGACGGCGCCCCAAGGGCCGAGCGGCGCCGCCACGGCCTGGCCAGCCGGGCGGGAAACCGCGAGGGGCCCGCGCGCAACCAGCAGCCAAGTCAAACGGGCCGCGGAAAAATGGCGGAAATCGTCTGCAACGTCGCGAACAGGGCGACACACACGACCAATCGGCGGGGCGGAAGAACCGCGAGCTTGAGGGCGCAAGTGCGGGGGTCCGGCGTGGTCCCGCCGAGCCGGCCGCT
>NW_020212624.1:0-1515 GCF_003070985.1 Temnothorax curvispinosus
CGAAGGAACATAAATGCACCAGCGAATGATACATCGAATGGCGAGAAGGTAGAGACATCGTAACCACGGAGGCGCGGTCGGACTAACCGACACATGATGTTAAATCGAAATCGCGAATTTGACAATTATGAGTTCTAAATAACATTGGAAAAGCAATTAGACCATCGATGCATCGTTCGAACGGCATTGTCGGGTGGAGGCATGGACCGCGAATGTGGAGTGATAACGGGCGACGCGTGGAATGAAACGTGCGAGAATGAGAAAATAAAATCGAT
Source organism: Temnothorax curvispinosus (assembly GCF_003070985.1). Taxonomy (NCBI): domain Eukaryota; kingdom Metazoa; phylum Arthropoda; class Insecta; order Hymenoptera; family Formicidae; genus Temnothorax; species Temnothorax curvispinosus. Next base: position 276 of record NW_020212624.1, read on the forward strand.
TAGAGAAAGTCAAATGCGAATTGTTGAATAAGTTAACAAACATGTATGACCGATAATAAATGATTGTTTAACCGTTGCGAACGAGACCACGACGTGGTAACGTAGATGAATGAGTGAGCGAGCGTATAATTAAAACAATGTTAGCGCAAGATTCCTTTTTCCACGATAACATTTTGTGATTAAAAATATTCGAGATAAATAAGTATGAAAAGGAAGGATCGAGAAAACGGAATACTGCGTAGTGCGAAATCCATGTATTTGCGAAAGCTGTGAATAACATGTTTACATCGAATGAATGAGCCTATTGTACGCGGCAACACCTGCCTCGAGCGAACAATGGACTCAGGAATGCGGAAGCGGCGAACGACCACATCTGGCTGACAGGTGCGTGGAACATCTGGCCGATGGAGAAGCTCGATGGGGCGGAGCCACGACCAAGAGGGGATACAGCCGGAATCGAGGAGCAGGAGCGAAAAACATAACAAGAGGAACTCGTTGCCGGGAAGTCAGAGAGTGAAGACGTCGGGAATTCCCCGTTCGCAAAGTGCGGCGGCGGACATAGTCATTTCTCGTTGCGATCGAAACTTAGACTCGGTGTCGAACGATCCCGCGGTAGACGCGTTAAAATCTTTTCACATCTTCATTATCATCTTGTACTATCTGGAATAGAATAAAATAGAGGATATTTTACTATTTGAAACGGTAGTATTTGAACAATTATTCGAGTGCGGGCCAATACCTTATCCTGAATACTTGCCTGATACTTACCTGATCCTGATACTTACCTGATCCATCATCGGCGATCCTACGACGCTCGGGGAGATCCAAGAAGCGGTCCAGCCACGGTCCGGGGCGAAGTCGTCAGTGCACAGCTGAGGCCGTCCAGTGAGAGAGTCCGGGAAGCTGAGTCCAGCAGGCGATCCAAGATCCGGCAGCTACAAGGAAACCTGAAACAGAGGATGAAGGGGTTGAGAGGAATCAGCGAGGTCGGCGTAAACCAGGTGGGGCAAATCCGTCATTAGATTAATAGCATCCTTTCTCGATTTGTCGGGTGAAAATCGAGTGGCGACCGTGTCGGTGACATAAAATAATATCGAAAATCAATCATAAAGCGTAACGAGGGGTAGATCACACCTCCGTACGGTCACAACCTAACTTAACCTAACCTAACCTAACCTAACCTAACCAAACCTTGCAACCGTCCGCATAGCTGAGCAGCCGAACAACCCCGAGGCCCAGC
>NW_020212625.1:0-9583 GCF_003070985.1 Temnothorax curvispinosus
GAGATGGCAATAATTTTGATATGGATGTAGACGAGGATCGCGCGTTAACGGACGACAGTGATTATTTCAGTGATGAAGACGACAATCATGAAGAAATCATCGATAGAATAGTGCTGCGTTGGGAAATCGTTGCACTAAATTTACGTACGAAATATTGCGTAATATATTTTTATTATTCAACGGGTGGTGCACTTGCACTATGTGCTCAGTGCATGGTTGCTCTATCGGACCTTGATTTCGGCATGTACGCTCGCCTAAAACACTGCGTTGAGAGACGCAGAACGACGCATGGCCGGCATTGTTCAAGATGTCGTGAAGCATTGTATATGATATTTCCGTGTAATATGTGCCCGATTTGCACACAATAAGAAAAAAACATTATCGCGGCTCTTAAAAGTTCATACTCGGGGCTGAAGTTTTTTTGTCAAGTGGGCGGTATAAAGAAAACATTTTTTCAAAAACAGTGAACAAAAATAGAGATGGACAATAATGGATGCAGATTCATCCAACAAGGATCGTCCGTTGTCACCGGACAGCACTTATAACAGCGATGGAGACGATAACCGTAGAGAAGTTATGAAAAAAATAGTGTCGCGTCCCGAATTTTTAGCGTTAGATGGACGTACAAAGTGTTGCGCAATTTATTTTTATTTTAGATACGGTTCAGATAACCTGTGTTATTCGTGTATGATCGCTGCACCAGACACTGGTGAGCACATACGTAAATATCGAGAGCATGTAACCGAACCGTACGAGGTAATGAACGTTCAATTTAGCACAGATTGTCGTAATACTCCATTGTTCCAAATATATCCGTGCAACATGTGCCCGACTTGAAGTGATAAAAAAAAAAAACATTATTGCGAGTGGGACATTATACACAACGTGCGCAACATGGTGCGGATAATTGAAGAGAAATCTGTGGAGCCTCCAAAATCTAGGGATAATATAATAATGGAATGTATTACAACAGATATCACCAATGGTTTGCGTGAAAAAGATCAAGGAGTGAAATTGAGGGATGTGCGACGAATCGCCGGTGCAGTTTCTTCGCGATTGCGAACTTGATATACGCGGAACCGGTCAACGCTTCGCTAGACAAAGAGTCGTTATCAATACCTCTTCTCCTTATGACTGGGATTCTAACGTGAGACGAAAAGTGTATCGACGGCTGCGGGACGAGTGCGTTAGCGAGGAAGAATCACGTGCAGCTCGCTGTACTGACGTTGTGCCGTATCATATTAAGCCTATTGTTGACTATCGCTATTGGGCGTCTAAATTTTGTGAACAGCTCTATGATTGTGAAGCAACATACATTAAGATTCATACAGGTATTGGGAAATACGTCGAATTGGTGGTGATGATTTTGCCATGACCAGGTCGGCAGTTGACAAACTTACAAAAATCTGGAGAGACCAAAAAATAACCAAAAACACAAAGGTCCGCTTAATGAAATGTCTTGTCTTCCCCATCTTCCTTTACGGAGCTGAAACATGGACGATTTGACGACAAGACCACAGGAAAATAGACGCTTTAGAAATGTGGTGCTGGCGACGTCTCCTGAGGATAAGATGGAACGAACGACGTACCAACGCCTCCATATTAAAGGAGCTTAACATACAACATAGGCTCTCATAGACAGTTCGGCTACGAGTCTTAAAATACTTCGGACACATCACACGTAATGAAGATTCCATGCAGCGTCTGGTAGTACAGGGCAGAGTGGAAGGCAAACGCCCACGCGGCCGATCCCCAACTAGATGGACTGATCTCATAAAATCGGCAACAAAATGCTCTATCACAGAATGTTCCCGCAGTGCCACAAACAGAGACAGATGGAGGCAAATTGCAAGAACTTCGGCGGAAACAATGTAAAAAGTTCATAACCACGACCACTCTGTCAAGAGTGTACGACTAAGAAGAATTATAAATATTAAATTTTATAGGAAGAGCTAGAATTGTGGCACCACCCGCAGTCATCCCCGTCATCGATTTATCTTCTGGTAAGAGACTAATAATAATACGTAAAAGCTAACACTTGCAATATTTGTATAATAAAACAAATATAATTTATACTGTTTTAGATAATGATAAAGAAGAGAAGGTAAAAGAAGAAGCAGAACAAGAAGAGGAGGTGAGAATTGTGAGCTCACCCGATTCGGTCGTATTTACGCCGCGTAGTAAGTTTTAAAAAATAAGTTAAGATAAAAATTTAGCGGCGAATAAAAGAAATAACGAAATGTTATATTTTACCAGGAAGGGAAGTAGAAGAAGAACAACAATCGGAATTAGATAATGTTTCGACGATCGATGAGGTGATCGACCGAATATTGATGGAAGACGACGAGGGGGAGGAAGAGGAAGAGGAAGAGGAAGAGAAAGAAGAAGAACAAGAACAAGAACAAGAACAAAAACAAAAACAAGAAGTTTGAAACGCAGAAGAGTCGCAGGAGGTGATGGACGAGGTGGAGGAGGAGGAGGGGGAGGAGAGTGAAAATGATATTGATGATAATATTGATAATATTGACGATGATATTAGTGATACCGATGACGATGACGACGACGAGAGATACGCACCTAACGATTATGAAGGTAATAATATTTGTCTATTATATTTTTAATTCCGTAATTTATTGTTCTAATCACAAGTAATTATTTCTGATTAGATGTTTCTTACTCGCCGGTTCAACCTTTGTCTCTGGAAAATTAATAAGAGACAAAGATTTAAAAAAAGAACGCCGACCTACGCTAGTGATAAAAGCAACTAAAGGTGAGTTACCTTTAGTATGCTCTATCGCTGTCGTGTAAAAATTTTAACTTTTTAAACGTAATATAAATCAATATTATAGAAGACTAACAATAAGTTTTTTAATTTTTAGTACAATCAGGTGGTGGTGGTGCAAACCAACCTGCTGCTGATGCCGACAATGCCGTTGATACACAAACGCAGAGGTGGAGGAGGAGGAAAATACCTCCGTGGATAGGGAGCAAGAGAAACATCAGGAGTAGGCACGTCAGCAGGATCACCATCAGCACCAGCAGCATCACCAGGTCGGACAATTTAATTTTATAGATTTAGTGGCAGAAAACGCGCGACAATTTAGAAATTTCCGGATACTCGGTAGGGAGGCCAGTTTTCGAGTACGTCCGATACCCGAAGGCGACGATACCGTGCGTTGGCTAGAAAACGCGTTCCGCGAAATTCACGCGTATGCGTTATGTTCTACTGGGCTAGGAGATTACGTTCGATTATCGTTCGAGTCGGCGGAACTAACGCACGGTCCGGCGGGGCTATCGTTTCGCCCAGCACGAGACTTAACACCCGAAAACATATGGGATCTCATAAGCTCGGTAGCACAAAGTAACGGGGGAATTGATATCGCACAAAATTTCGTCGAGCGCGTTTTAAAGGTTGCGATGCCAGTGGGGCGTGGGGGTGCGACGAACAGGTTAACCGCCATCACTAAGCGGTCAATTTTAGATCTCGGTAATAAAGATAACTTGTGCCTCCTTCGTTCCCTCGTACTGACACGAATTTATCGCGAGCGCGGAAATCTACACACGGGAGTGCTGCACGACAGGTGGAATACCGTAAGATGTCGGACTTCCGCGCTGCAGCGTGAATTAGCGTTGGAACTAGTGAAGAACGCCGGTGTTACGATACCCGAAGACGGTGCGGAATTTTCGAGGTCACACGTTTTCAACGTTTTCTCGCAAATGAAAATATAGCCATAATTGTATATAATTCCAGCAACTTTCGTAGCAGTGAGAATATCCTTTGTACGACGGTAGTGAATTACTCGCTTCGTTAGAACGCGAACCCACGTGCCGTTTAAATATAATGTATTACAAGTGTTCGCACCATTACAATCCGATATTAAATTTGAATGCTGCCGCCGGTACTCAAAAAGAATTTTGTATGTCGTGCAACACTGCGTATCGTAAAGACAGAGGACATCGTTGTTCCAAAAAATGTCCGCGTTGTTACGCCACACTCTCGTGCGAGAATCCCGAAGTAGAAACTGTTAAGTGCGCAGCGTGTAATCGTGCGTTTTTCGGAAACTCGTGTTTCGAACGTCATCTCGCGCAAAAATCTTACGACGGTAAATCGCTCGCAAGCGTCTGCAGTTCCGTGAGGATTTGCGATAATTGCGGGCGATTCGTCAAGAGAGGTTCGCGACATGAATGCGGCGTTTCGTATTGCAAGACGTGTTGTTCGTTGCAGTCCGCTAATTATTTATGTTTTATGCGGCCTTTTCGACGTAATGCCGACGTAAACGAAGACCCGGGCGAAGGTACGAGTAATACGTTGGCACGTAGAGAGGCATCGCTTGGAAACGAAAAGGTCGGCGCGGATGCAACAAACAAACGTAGCAAAAAAGAACGCGTCGCATTCGTGTTCTATGATTTCGAAACGCATCAAGACGAGACGCTCGAAGGTACTTACGGAGAACGTCAAAGTTGACGTATCGACTCTCTGCGTCGCGCAACAGATTTGCGAAACGTGCGCCGCGATAGACGACATGTCGGTGCGATGCCGTTGGTGCGGAGTGCGCGAGTTTATATTTCGTCGCGATCCTGTAAAAGAGTTCGTCGATTTTGCAACGCAAACGACAAAATGTTACAAAAAAATTATTTGCGTCGCGCATAATGCGAAAGCGTTCGACGCACAATTTATTCTGAAGTATTTAGTCGAAAATACGGAAAAGACTGACGAACCACAAGTAATTTTAAACGGAACGAAAATTGATGACGGTCGGACATACAAAATTTATCAATAGTTTAAATTATCTGCCAACGAAATTATCCGAATTACCTAAAGCTTTCGGGCTGCAGGATACATCGGATAAAGGCATTTTTCCACATTTGTTTAACACCCGCAAAAATCAAAATTACATCGGTCCGATACCCGACACACGATATTTTTCTCTCGAGCATATGAAAGCGGAAGAACGCGAACGGTTTCTTTCGTGGCACGCGGAGATGACGCGTAACAACTTCATTTTTAATTTTCAAAGTGAAATTATTAAATATTGCCGTAACGACGTGGATATTTTTCGACGCGCGTGCATGGCTTTCAGAAAAATTTTTTTGGAAGGCGGAAACGTGTGTCCGTTCAATGAATGCACGACTATCGCTTCCACGTGCATGAGAGTTTTTCGCAAAAACTTTCTGCACAAGTAGGAAATAGGAATCATTCCGACGGGAGGATATAGATTCGTCGATAATCACTCACGTAAAGCTCTACAGTGGTTAGTGTGGATGGAACACGAACTCGGACATCCCATAATTCACGCAGGGCGAGGGCGTGAGCATAAAATCGACGGCGCGTTGACGGATATTACGAGACGCCGACTAATGACGACGACGACAACGAGACGCGACGTTACGTACTACAATTTCACGGTTGCTTTTTGGCACGGACGTCCCACATGTTTTCAAGTGAATCGCGATAGAATGCATTTGACCGCGTCGACCGCGAATCGCGAGGACACGATCGACGCGCGCTACGAACGAACACTCGCGATGACATGTCTCCGAAGGAGGGGGTACCTCGTGACGAAGATGTGAGAGTGCGCTTATCTAGAAAATCATCCATTACTGAAACACGCGCCTCTCGATATCCTCGCAACGCGTTTTACGGAGAACGCACGGAGAACATCGCCACCCAACGCGAAATTCGGGGTACGGTGAAAATACGTTACGTGGACGTATGCTCTCTGTATCCGTACGTATTGAAAACCGGTGCTTTTCCGATCGGTTACCCCGATATTTTTATCGGTGAAGAATGCCGAGCGTTAATTGGAACTGCACCGAATTATAATTTTGATTTGATCGAAGGTCTTATCCGATGTCGAGTACTTCCACGCGCGATCTTTTTCACTCGGTACTCCCATATCACGTACGCGGAAAATTATTGTTTGCGTTATGCCGTAGCTGCTGCGATACGTTCTCGCAGGCCGCGTATCGTGAATTTGAGGGTACTTGGGTATCCGTCGAATTGCGCAAAGCCGTCAAGAAGGGATATCGCGTGACAAATGTGAGCGAAATATGGCAATATAAAGTTGCGCGATATGACCCCGGTACTCGGCAGGGCGGTTTGTTTGCCGAATACATAAATACATTTTTAAAACTTAAAACAATAAGCTAATGGGTGGCCGAGCGATTGCCATAATGACGAGACGAAAAAACGATACCTGCGAGAATACGCGGAAACCGAGGGTGTTATTCTCGATAAGAACAATATCGTCCGGAATCCTGGCCTGCGCTCGGTCGCGAAACTCTGTTTAAATTCTTTCTGGGGGAAATTCGGCCAGCGAACCAATTTGCCGAAGACTGAGGTCGTGAAATCTTGTCAGCGTTTCATGACTTTCCTCACGAGTCCCGAACACGAGATAATCGACATATTACCCGTCAACGACGAGGTGATATATGCTTCGTGGTGGCTACGAGAAAAGGCCGTCGTGGCTTCCCCGTTGGCAAATGTCGTGATCGCGGCGTACACAACGACACAAGCGCGCTTAAAACTATACAAATATTTAGAAGCATTAAATAGGCGCGTTTTATATTACGATACCGACTCTTGTATATATTTAAGTACAGACGATCCGAACGAGTACGAACCGCGTACCGGTAACTTCCTCAGCGACATGACGGACGAACTCGAGAGCTACGGCCGCGGCAGCTATTGTATATCGAGTCGTTCGTGTCGGGCGAACCAAAATTCTACGCTTATATTGTTCGTACACCGGACGGACGTACTGTAGAGTCGTGTAAAGTAAAAGGTATTACTTTAAATTATAGGAATTCTTTAGTTGTAAATTTCAATAGTATTAAAAACTTAATAATACAAAGAGAGAGAAATAGGGTAGTGGAGGGGAAGAGTGAGGAGGAAGAGGAGACGGAACGTCGTCGGCGGGAACGTCGATAAATCTGCGTTTTAGTGCAATTCGGCTCACCGCGTTTCACGAAATTATAACTCGCGAAGAAACGAAAACGTGTATTGGTAAAACGTAGATTTATCAATATATGTCGAAAAGCACTAAAAAAATACTAGCGTACCAAAAACTTATCGCGCGAATGCTCACTTACTGTTAAAGTATTTGTTCGATAAAGCAGTTCCGAGTAAAATTAGCTGGAACAAAGACATGGAGTCGTGACTATAGACAGCGTTATAAAAGATTCGAATATCGACGACCTGATAAACGAGGCTATGCGCGAAAGAAAAACCGTGAAAGCAACGGGGAGACTTCAGTTCGCACGATTACTTCGCGTCTTAAACGTCCCCTCGGTACTAGTGAAATTAAGGAATTATTAACCGCTAGTTTTTCGAATATCGCGACATTTCGACCTCCCAGGAGTTCCACACCGACAGAGACACCGAAAAGTACCGTTGATTGAAGAAAAGACGCTTACTCGATCGATTGGAGTAAACAGAAATGACGGAACTTGAAAAATTCTACTACGATCCGCGACATTACGCGGGCTATTCGGCAACGGATAATCTGACGCGCGCCGCTAAACCGAATTTCTCCCGTAACAAAGTCACGCGTTGGCTCGAAACGCAAGACGCTTACACGTTGCATCGTCTATCGCGCAGAAAATTTCCACGGTTGCATTACACCGTGTCGAATATCGACGATCTGTGGGAGGCCGATTTGATCAAGCTCCGAAATCTCGAAAGTTACAACGACGAATATTTGTATCTTTTGGTGATTATAGACGTACTTATTAGTAAATATGCCTGGATAGAACCGCTACGAGACAAAACGAGTAAGCACGTGACGACGGCTTTCCAGCGCGTGCTCTCGAAAAGCGACGGGCGCGTACCAGTATACTTACAAACGGATAAAGGTAAAGTATTTATCGGGCGTCCGTTGCAAAAGTTTTTGGAAGAAAACGACATTTGTTTTCACGTGGCCCGTAATCCGGATATCAAAGCTGCCGTCGTCGAGCATTTCAACAGAACGTTGAAGGAGCGAATGTGGCGTTATTTTACGCAGAAAAATACGCGACACTACGTCGATGTTTTGCAGGATATTGTAAGCGCTTACAATCACACCCGCCATTCTTCCATCAGAATGCAGCCGCCTGTCGTTACGAGAGAAAACGCTCGTGTCGCGCGCGAAAATATAGTTCGGCGATGGAGGAAGAGCGAAAAGATGAAACGCGCACAAAAAGCTAAATACGTCGGAGAACTTGTTCGCGTCAGTAGAACAAAAGCCACCTTCGAGAAAGGATACGAGGCGAGGTGGAGTGAAGAGATATTTCGAATTCACCGCGTTCTCGAGTGGCGAAAACCACGCGTGTACGAACTGAGCGATTTAGCGGATGAGGTCATAGACGGTATTTTTTACGAACAGGAATTAGCTAGAGTTGAGAAAAACTTGCGGGAAGAAGAGTTTATCGTCGATCGCGTGATAAAGACCAGAGGACGTGGCGCTAATAAACAGGTGTTAGTTAGCTGGCGCGGTTATCCCAGCAAGTTCGACACTTGGATCCCCGCTTCGAATTTAACTTCTTTTCAAGATGAGGAACGACCAATTTCTCATGGTTCTTCCGAGCAATAGCAAGTATGCGCTATTTTCCGGAAAATAGAACCTCGTCATTTGTTACGGAATTACCTCAAACTGTTCACTTACACGGCGATTGGAAGTCGCACTTAGCGAGATTCAATTTTCCAGTACTTCTTCACACGTACGCGTTCTTCAATATAAAATCTTCTTCTTCGATACTAAACCAGGGGAGAAAGAAGCACAGGTGGCGCGGAAAGGCACATTATTTTGCAGCGTTTACAAAAATATCAGAGACCTTATTTCGGCGATTAATACCGCATGCAAACAAGCTGACTCGCACTTTTATTTGGATCAACATGAACAGACCGAAGGAAAAATTGTCCGCATTAGCTGTAACGCAAGTGAATGCGATCTGATACATCATATGAGCGTTTCCGATACTCTTCTACAAATACTCGGTTTAGGACATGCTCTTCTCAATACTACCGAATACTACGGTGATTACTGCGCTAAGCTCGACGCAATTTATCCTATTTCCAAAAAAGTGTTTACAGCGACTTATATTAGACTTGGTTTTATTAACGAAAAAACCGGTGTGCGCGAAGCAGGTTTCTATAGTCAAGAACCATGTAGTTTGCAGCGCGGTATTCCAGATAAAATGTTCATTTATTGTGATATTTGCGAGCCTTATGTAACAGGTGATGTACAAACTCCTCTTCTCCGAATAGTGCCGGTCGAGACATACGGATACCCCCGGACTCATGAACGCACTCGTAGATTCGGAAACACCAAATCCGTCTCTCGTGAGGCGCGCTTGTTACATTCACGAGGGACACGCGTTAGATCTTATAGGTCATCTTCATTGCGACGTTTTTAATCAGGATAAATTTTTAATTAACGGTGTGGAAGTTAGAATAAGACTCGTTTGTTCGAAAGATTCGTTTTGCCTTATGGAAAATACTTCAACGTCGAAAATATGCATTCTAGACGCCAGTCTGCTCGTGAGAAGGGCAAAAATAAGTCCAGGCGTTTTACTCACGCATGCGAGAATGTTGAGCAAAACTACC
>NW_020212625.1:9593-12632 GCF_003070985.1 Temnothorax curvispinosus
TAGAAGTGCGATTTGAAAAAGCACTTACCACAACCGTTAATTGTATCGTTTACGCCGAGTTCGATAATGTTCTAGAAATTGACTCCTCTCGTCAAATCATCGTTAACTTTGCCGGTTAAATGACAATTGTCGACAAATAATATTTCACAGCTTTACGGTACATACATGCTTTATTTTTACCCCACCACTACATATTTTACCCGTCGCCATTTTCTTGCGTAAAGTCCTCCGAAAAGAGAGAGATTCAGTTTCACTCGAGACACGGACATCGACGCTTCGCTTGAAAAAATAGAGAATGCATTTTGAACTATGGATCTGGCCATCGACATACAAGGTTTGTCACAACAAGCGATGTCAACGGAAAGTTTATTCCGAAAGAAGTCGCAGTTGTCGCGATTAACGCGGCGATCGCCGGACACTGGATTATGTCGCCACCTTATCCATTTCACGATCTACCCGAAAAGGCAAGACGTGAGAATAACTGGCTTTCGCGAAATTATCATGGAATCGAGTGGTTCGATGGTGAAACCGATCTCAAATGTTTCACGCTACATCTGCGAGAAATTACGCGACAAGTGCGCTACATCTACTGCAGAGGCGTGGAAAAGGCTCGTTGCTTGAGTCAACTACTTTCCAGAAACATATATAATCTGGAAGAAATTTCTCCACCGTTCAAAAGTTTACCGGAGCCCCGAGAGTACAGACAACGCTGCTCGCATCACAGATTTCGTGTTTCGATTACGGACAAAATTGCTTGTGCGTTACGTAACGCTTTTAAATTGAAACGCTGGTTATCTTGCGAGACAACAGCGAATGCAGCAGCAGCAGCATCATCGGTAGTAACAGCAACAGCATCGACTCGAGCTACGATACTATAAATCTCTCCCACGTAAATTTGGACACAAGTGACGACGACGAGGGTGAAAAAACCGACGGTGACATCACTATAAAAATAAAACAGTGGCAAAAAAATAACGAGACAGAAGAGAAAGAGGAAGGAAAAATAGCAAAAGCCTATTATTCAGTAGCGGGTGTAAGAAAAGAATACATCTTCAATAACGAGCCAATGATACGTCCGTCTCTATTTAAAACACTAGTGCGACAACTACAGACTACCGCCTTTAGACTCCAGATTCTTCTTACGCCTTCGTCGGAATTTCACTACGCATCGATGAAACACCGTAGCACTACAAGGAACACTCTCTCAAACTTGCGGACAATACTGTTGTGTATTTTTATATTTCATGTGTAGCAGTATTTTTTTTTCCTTCGAAAAAATATTAATAGATAGTAGAGCCTCTACCTGAAACTACAAAAGAAAACTCCAATATTTTGACGATTCAAGACCATCTTACAAATTTTTCCCTTGCCATCCCTTTGAGATCAATAACCGCTATTCAAGTTGTTGATGCATTATTAAAATATTTTATTTGTACATTTGGAGCACCTAAAGTAATATTAACCGATCAAGGAACAAATTTTATGAGTAATTTAATGAAAATATTCGCTAAGCAATTTAAAATTAAACAATACAGAACTACAGCTTTTTATCCACAAGCCAACGGAGCTTTGAAACAATCGCATCTAGTATTAGTTGAATATTTGAAACAATATGTAAATAAATTTACAGAATGGGACAAATTATTAGAATTTGCAGCTTTTTCATATAATACAAGCACTCACGAATCAACTTGATATACTCCATACAAGTTGGTATTTGGCAAATTAGCCAGACAACCATCCAGTAAAATAACAAATGAAACAAAAAGAAAAACGTACAATAATTATTTATATCAATTAATGACAAATTTTCACGAGTTACAAGAATTAGCTCGAAAATGTCTAATCGCATAAAAAATAAAGTCTAAATATTATTATGATAGAAAAATAAATCCTCAAGCATTTCAAGTAAATGATCAAGTTTTCCTTTTAAGTGAGCCAAAGAAAGGAAAATTAGGCGATCAATATTCAGGGCCACATATTATAACAAACATTTTATCTAACGATAATGTCAAAGTTTTTGTCAAAAGAAAACTAAGAATTGTTCATGCTAACAAAATTCGTAAAACGAAACATTAAGAGATTGAACATGTACCGCGAAACATTTTCAATCTCAGATTTACTAATGATATCTTTTATATTGTATTTAAAACAGATGCGGGCAATAATCTGCCTAACTGTCATCGGAATTCTCTCCGTACGAGAAACCTTCGGAATACTCGGATATGATTGTGGAACAACGAACTCTAATATAACGACCGTATCACTATTAGATATAGGAGAATGCAATATACCACTAATGGAACCGCATGTAGAAGGAATAAGTATTCAGTTATTGCAATTGTCAAAATACGATTCAACCAATGTAATTCAATGTAAAGTTTCTATTTCACGAACGATTCACTATTGCGGAATGCATTCTCATGTAGCAACTGTAAGTAATGCGCATGCAGAATATATAGTCGACACAACGTTAGATCAATGTAAAAATATGCACAGAACGGGCATACTAAGCCTAAACGTAAATAAGGTAATCCACGGATTAAAAGTAAATCAGACGACATCGCGACCCATCACTTTTGCGGGGTCTGCATCGACAGATGGAAAATGTTCAGGAGTAGAATATTCAGATCCTTATGGTACGTGGCAAGATGTGGTTGTACAAGGAATAGTAACAGTTAGCTTAAGTACTCATCAAGCAGTAATTAATATTGAAACGAATCAAATCCATTTAAGAACGGAAACTGTTTGTCAATATGTAGACGGTAATTGTATAGATATTGAAGGAAGATATACTTATTGGGAAACTATACCTAATGATTATTGCAAATTCAGTCATTACGACGTATTGTACGAAGGAAAGGCTAAGAAAATGGTTAGCGAAACGAATGATAAACTACAAATACTATATTCCTTGTCGACACAAGATGTCACATTCGCACTTACGCGAATCGGCGAAGAGGTTCTTTGCGGATACACCCTAATTAAAACAGAACACCCAAAACTTGTAATTTTAGAAACAAATAAAGGAGATTCTTT
>NW_020212625.1:12642-14235 GCF_003070985.1 Temnothorax curvispinosus
CTAAACGACGGATGGTACCGCATTACACCGAACGTAGAATACAGCAAAGCGCCCATGATAATGGAACCGATGACCAAGCCTACCTGGCATTACAGCGATCCAGGATCCCTGGCTGCGAGCGGCATTTACACCAATCAGGACCTCGAAAAACTGAGGGATCACATAATGTTTCCCGCCGAAAAGGTCGGAATACTGAACACCGTAGCACGAGGCGTAAAGGGGGAACCGATTATAACACAAGGAATATCACTCTCTTACCTCTTGATGAGGACTCCTTGCAGAAAATCACAGAGAACGCCTGGAGGAAAATCTGGGGAGCGTTCTTAATTTTTGGCAATGCAACCGCAGGATTAATCGGAATGTACTCCTTCGCAAGGACGGCAAAACTGATAATTGACACAATCATACACAGTTACGCACTACACACTATATACGGATGGTCAATACATCTAGTCGGAGCACTGTGGGACTCGGTGACCAATTTACTACTACATCTGGCGCGAAGGACATCGAAAGATGACAAAAAACAGGGAAGAGAGGCAGGAGCACCCCCGCTCCCGGTCGAACAAGAAAAAATTGCAGCGGACACCGAGCACGCACATGTCGCACATGTACACGAACACGAACACGCACACGCACATACTCAACTTTTACGATCTCCTTCATATCATATTGCTGTGCAAGGCAATGTGGAAAATGCAACGAAATCTAGTGTCCGCAACGGAGCTCACAATACGTATCCACAGCTATAAAAATTTTTTTTTCTTTTTCTCTCACGTTTTGTTCTTTCCGAGAAAAACTAAAGTAATAACATAAGTTAGGAATAAATGTAAAATCCGAAAACTCGAGCGTTGGCCAGTACGATCTTAACTCTCGAAGAGCGCACAAACCACATAGTTATATCAATCGCTGTTTGTTATAAATTCAGGTAAACAATTATATTATACACTAGAATAAGTTTAATTATAGAATTGTTAGTATCATGTGTTTGTTATAAATTCAGAACAAAATGCCCGACCAATCGAAATTGCCGGACCTAGAAAATATATGTGGCGAAAACCAGCCGCAAATATTAACCGTGCCGCCTCGAGCGCAATACGAGGAGGAGTCGCAACGTAGAGAACTGGCAAACGAGGTGATAGGGAATCTCTTTAGAGGACGGGCCAGGATCCGAAGGGCTCTTCGGCGACCGGGCCGTCTCAACCAAGCCAACCAAGAGGTGTTCCACGACGCAGACGCAATATTAAATCAAGCCCTGCTTGAGGAGCTCGAAGCACCTCCTCAAGAATTTCCTGACGGAGGTCGAGGGCGACCCCTCGCCAATCCCCCACCAGTAGGGCGAGCCAGAATCATGGCTGAACTCGTCGAAATGGGACGGCAAATGAGGATGGCTGGTCGAGGACATGGTGCTCCCATCCAACACAAGTAAAATAAAAAAAAAAAAAAAAAAAATGATAAAGTGGACTTAATTAGTAATAATTTTTTTTTATATAAATTTTTTTTTTCTCTTAGTCCACACATATATGTAATTTTTTTTTTTCTTTCGTATTATTATTATTACTTCTTTTGTATTATTGTTCGGTCAAATATATT
>NW_020212626.1:0-32969 GCF_003070985.1 Temnothorax curvispinosus
GTCAGAATCAGATGTATAAAGAACGAAAGTATAAAGGAAGAAAGCTACCCGTTTAAACGCGTCTGGTTCTATTTACTTTTTACGTCTGTCGAAAGTAGGTATCTACTCGCAACTACTTTCTGGTTCGATTTATTTCAAACACTTCTCGTAACTATTGTTTAAAAAGGTATTTGTTTCGGATTTAAATTAACTCTCCTTGAGCTAGAATTTCGTAAGTAAAACTTTTGGTTGATTTTTAAGAGAAAGAAAAAGGGTTTTAGCGAGCGTCAGTTATAATTGCAATATTTTAGAAGTTATATTTGGCATTGCTTCGAAAAAATATAATTTTATATATGTGTATATAAAATTACATTTTTTCCGATATTTATATGTGCGCTTATACGACAAAAAGAAAAATACGTTTTGCAGAGTTTGCAAGTTTCAAAATATTTCAGAGTTTAATTACACGGCGGTGAGATTTAAAAAAATATCGGTAACACAATGCTCCAACTAAACGAAACCGACTGCATAAACTTCCTCTAAAACTCCGATTTAATCCAACAATGAACCGCCGCGACTCATGTGTGTAATAACTTTCGTGGCCACTTGATTAAAATGATATCCATCGTTTGAAACTCGTTCGGATATTTCTGCGTCGTCGTACGGTTGGAATCTCTTACGTACTTGTCGCAGGAAATAGAATCGGAGAAATTCGTTCTTAGGGCAACAATCGAAAATAATCTATTTTCCGCTGGTGGGATTCGATTTCAACGCTCATCCGCGATTCTGGACACGGTTACTGCGTCCGGTATCCTACGGACAAGGACTCCCGTTTGCGGGTTTATATTCGCTGCTTTAAAGACCCGATTGGTGTCGATTCAGCAGAGAAGCTTGAATAAAATATTCACGTGTGACAAAGGACAATATCCTTGCCCCAAAGACCACGTTTGATAATGCATGCAAAATTTAAAGCGAAATTCGCGTAATTTGTACGATTAGAATTTAAAAATCTGATTAATCCAAGAATATGAAGACAGATTAATTCTGTTTGTCTAAATATTATTTATTTTCCTCGAGATAAACTTTCCCCCATTATTAACATCCATCATTAAAATACCGTCTCAGGACAGCTTTGTCTACACAATGAACCTCAACCCTTAGCAATCTTTTTCTCGGTCTCGATTCTTTAAAAAATTTTCATCATTATTTTTATCATAAACACACTCTCTTTTTTACCTTATTTTTTATCATCATAAAATATCCTTGCTAAACTTCGAAGAAAATACTCTACAATTATCTCTATAATATTTTTAGAAAATTGTTCAACAAGAAGTAAAATAAAATTGAAACAGATTGCACAAATTTAAATATATAAATACCGTAAAATTTTTTATTTAATACTCATCAGGTATTAAATTTATCCTTTATTGCAAATACACATAATAATATGGATCAAAATTTGAAAAGAATCAAGGAGGTAAAATAATAAAGTTTACCCGAGTTTATCTTATGGAGGTCGTTGAAAATTTAATAAGAATTTATTTCGTGAGAAAGTATATAAAAGAAGTAGACAAAAAATCTGTAAGAGAATAAGCGATAAGTAAACTGATTCTTTAGAATATTTATCCCAGCAGCTCTCTTCCACTACAAACCCATGATTCGGGGATTCATCATGTTTCTCTGACGAAAAAGATGCGGTACTTCCGGTTTTCACTTTTCTCTTTACGTCAATATCATAGAGATCTCTGATAAAGATTTCGCGATAACGCGCGTTTTACTTTTGTCTGCTTCCGTGTAATGATACTTCAACACTGTTTTGGCTCTCTACTTTAAGCTTATCGAACCAAAGCTGAAAAGCAGTACTCCTTTTTAGTATGCTGAGTGTATTAGATATTTTTAATCCAAATTGTGACACTCTCGCACTTTTTCTTTGCTTGTGTCGCATTTCAAAAACTTGCATAATCGGATATTCCTGCGAATATTTTTCAAAATCCTTGCTTTTAAGAATTTATCATATATAAATATATTTAATTCGAAGAAATTAATTCTCTCTTTTGAATATTTTCCGTCAAAAATAACTGTATAAAATGTCCGCGATTTAATTATTTACAATTTTGCAAAATCTACAGTTGCAATTTATTTAAATTTGTTTTTCCTTATCTTTCTCATCATCAATAATATACTTCTCGAATACGTAAAACACGCTACTTTTCGTGCATTATGTTCGAAATATAATACATTTAGTTCGCCCGAAGATTCGCTTAAGCATGTAACGCATACCTAAGCTACACATAGACGCCTCCGGTTATCACGCGACGGAATAATCAGATTCACGTTATACGTTCGGAGGACGCTACATTCCCATGCTACCTCGTATATTCTTGTCGAACAATAGAACGAGATCTCTTTCATGAAATGCGATTTAACTCGCACGAGCGTGTGTCTCGCCATGGATCAATCGATCTCAATTGAAACGTTCATGATGCACATAGTTGCGAAATAAGTCTTAAGATATAGGATCGTCGTTCATAATTGTCGTGAGACCAAAAAATTCTCTCCAATTTTCGGTCGAATAAAAAGAAATGCGGTAAATTCGAAGGACATTCTACGAGCGATAAAACTGTTCACATGTCACTACTATATGTTCTGCTGACCACGCGATTTCAGGAACTCTGACGCGAACACCGCACGACTTAAACTTCGGATATTTAACCAGTCGCTGACAATTTTTTATTTTCTTCTTTTTCTTTCCTTCGGAGAGTTGATTTAAACATGTATATTAAAATAAAATTGGTTAGTTCAAATTAACTTTCTGACTCTTTCTAAAAATATGCAAACGTAATATGCAACTGAAAAATATCCCGCGGCGTGTGAAAAGCATGTGAAGTTTCCACTTTCCAGAATTGACACTTTCAACAATGTTTCTGTAGAAAGACGGATAATCTCTTGTCAGTGGTGAGAGATATTCGCGTTTGTGAGGACACACATACAAGCTGTGCGATTTTACGAAATTTATAGTGGCACGCAACTGTCACATGCCGTGAACTCGCAAAATATTTCCGCAACATTCTCTGCCTTCCTTCTTCCCGACAATCGAGTGTGATCTGCGCAATTGTCGCAGGCGTCGTCCACTTCCACCCGCAATCTATTATACCTACAAACTATAGAAAGAAGTTCATACGCTGTAATTTTGAATAATTATGGCCGTCCGCCGTAGAGCTGTTCGAATCTGCCGGTTCTCTCTCGCTTCTCTGAGACGCACGAAAGTTGCAGAGTCGCAATTTGGATTCTATTGTTTCAGACAAGCAACACGCGATTTACACATGCGAGTCGCAAAGTGCACATAGAATTTTTGAACAATTTGAACTTAAATAATTTCTATATTTTGTGCCATTTTAGAAAAGTAAATATTAATTCCTAAACATTAAATATTAGAAATATATCTTTTTATTTAATTTTATTAATTTATTTTATATTCAAAACACTAGAAATATTTTTGTACGAATTTTTTCTTATAATAAGCGATACTTTCATCTTCCGAAACATCGACATTTTTTTCTGGGTCATGCGGTACGATTCGTACATATTCCCAAAGAAGGAGCTGGAAATACAGTATGAAAAACGAACAGGATTTGCGAATCTCAATTTTTAACCGAATCCGTTTTTGCTGGAATCGCGTCGATAACACATCGCATTTATGAAAATTTAAACCGATACGATGAAATAGAGAACTGTGCAACTGGCTCTGAAGGTGGATATTTATTCGATACTGTTCTTGTTATGAAAAAGTTTTCTTGAAAAAGCGATGATACAAATATATTGTGTATGCAAATCCTATGCAATATATGATAAGTTGATTGTAAGCATTTTAGGCTTTTATATACCAGATATTTTCAATTCAAACGCATGATGTCTCGGAATCTGAGAATTGTATCTGAAAATTTGAGATTTTTAAACTTCCGACAGACAGAAATAGATCAAGCACATTGTTAAATCAAATAACCAGCTATGTACAATAATCGATAAAATGTGCTTTCAGATTTCTTAATTAACAGCCATAAGGATCTATATAGGTATGATGTCGGCTTAAAAATGTTTAATCCAGAAGCAAAGGACTTTAATAACGCTCAGTGTACATTCCGTAGTGCTTATCGATCGTGAAATATGTACGTTACATGATATACGTTGCGTGTTTATATACATTGTGATATTTGTCACAAAAACACACAAAGTGCATCACGCTTCAACTCGCGCTCGATATAAAGGTTGCAGTGATATTTGCTATCGAGGAAAATCAATTTCTTGAAAGAATCTATGTGTCGCTATGTAGCATCATGTCGATGAAGAAGGCTCCTGCCAGAGACGGAAATAGGTGATCCGAACAGGAGACACTTATTGGACAAGTACCGCAGACGCTCATCGGACACACGCGCATGCTTCAGTTTTTTCCCCCCATGAGCAAAAATTAACTGAGCTGTGAAATATTGAAATTTCTGCTCGTTTATTTTTTGACGTTTATTATTTATGACGTTTATAAAAAAAAGTGCGACTTATGTACAGCGTTATTCTATCTCGTCGATAAGTATATTTAATTAGTAATTTGATTATTTAGTTATATTTCTCAAGAAAAATTGATTTTTCTCTAACATTCGTTAATTTCATTAACGAATTGTTCCCAACTCACAATCAGTCTATAGATTATTCTAATATTGTTCTGAACTGTGGTTAAAATAATTCATCAAATTGAAGGCGAATAAATGCTACGTAAATTGACGAACAGAAAGTACAAATTTGCTAACAAGATACACATCATTTACGTATAAATTATTGTTGAAACTACCTGACGGAAGTGTTAAAACTACCCGACTTAGTTGATAACTAAATTACAGAACTAAATAACAGAATTATTTAATTCTTTATCAAATTATCAAATTACAATTATCAATTTACAAATTATCCTTTGAAGCGTAAAAGAATTCAAATATTGTTCTGTCACAGATATTATTATTTATTGCATTATTTTAATTGCAAATTAAGTTTAAATTATAAAACCAAAGAAACGAATTTCCTTATAATTCGTTTTGATCTTTCTTTAAAGGCGTTATATAATTTTTAAATACATTCAGGTAAAAAACTACAGTATAACTTTAAAGTTAAAAAGTAAAGCTTTTTATATAAATCCTTATAAATCCTTATAAAATATGACTTCGCAAACTCCAGTTTATTTTAACTGAAATTATATTGTCAATTTGAAATATTTTTTATTGGCATATTTGACTGACACTGAGAAGAGTTTTTCTTCGCTACTGTCTACTTCATTTTCGCGGGAATTAAAACTACACGGAAAGTTTAACGCGAACATTATTTCTACCGCGGCAGACATACATATGGTGCACGATTATTTTATTACATAGCGTGCAAAGGAGCTATATTACGCATAATACGCAAAAATGCAGTGAAATAGCGAAGGGTGGAGACTTCCGCGAAAAAATAACTCCACTCTTTTCCTCTTTCACTTACGCTTTTCTAAAATTTATTTTATTTCTTATTTTATCAGTTTTTTTTTTATTTTCCTACGTTTCCCGGAACTCCCATCACGAAATAATAAAAGACTGGATGCATTCGGGGAGCGCGCTATTAGCGCTATATTGCATCATTCTATTTTTATCGCTCATTAGGTGTAAAACAAAGATAGAATAAGCAAATAGCGCTAATAGCGCGCTCCCCGAATGCAACCTGCCTGAATTATTAAAATAAGCTTTCGATTTACGTTAAACAACAATTGTTATCTGTTTTTTCTTGTTTTTATGCTTTTTATATTGCGACAAATGTAACGGAAGTTTTTGTAACCTTAAAGGGTTCGATAAAGTTATTTATTTATCTATAGATTTACATTAAACAACACCTATTCCTGCTGTTCCGAAAATTTGTATTCCGTTATTTGACGATTCTCACGACCTCCTGATTATCCCCGATTTTCCAAGCGAAACAGATTGGATCTCGCTGAGGATGCCGAGAGAGGAGGGTTAGATTAAATAATTGCAGCCTGCCCAGGTGCACAGTGAAAGAGGTCGAATAGCAGCGGGATTTAAATTATCCTCTGCTTGTGTATAAATGTTTTCAACCGATTTTACGATAGCACTATGTAAATTCACACGATTGCTCCGGCGAAATTTCGCTCGAAGACCCATCCGGCGGCGGGTGTAAAACACGAAACGATTTCCGATTAATGTCACGTACACGACTATCCGAAGTTACTACGCTATCAAAAAGTTCGTATAACCGGTAAGTCCTAAAGATTAATTCAATAGAAATTATGAGGAAAGTTAAAACGATGGTACCTCCTCCCATTGCAAAAGAGAAACGGGACGTAATTCTTGGTAAATATTTAATGGACATAATCGTAGTATTTCAAGAGGCGTAGATAATATCTATGATGTCGTGAAAAGAACGGCTTAATAAAATATAGAATTTCTCGTAAATAACTTAATTTCTTTGTCTAGAAAAATGCAATTTATTTTAGTCTTCAAACACTTATTGTTAATGTAAAGAATGTAATGCGAATGAAGGAAAATATTATATATGTATTGTATAGTTATCGTAAAATGTTTTCCTAAAATATTGTTTTTCCCGATTTTCTTAATATCGCCTGTTTTATATTTCATCTTTAACACTCGCGACTTCTCCATCTCCATTTCGTAAATTGAATTTGCAACGTGATTTCCTTTGTCGTTACGAATTCCTATTTTTTTTACTTTCCCGTCAATTTGCCTGACACGAAACTTTTCTACATATCGGTTTATCGATCCATGAATAAATTTGCAACTCATCAGTAGTCGCAATGCAAATATTATAGATAGTAATTTCCATGAGGCATCGAGAAAATATTTTTATTGATTTGCATTCTGACATGTTGTAAAATTTGATACGAATGAGAGAAAAAGAACTTAAAAGGGAAACGAAAATATGATGAAAAATAACCGATAAATGTACACACAGGATAGAGAAACTTGCACATTGTTAAATAAAAAATTGTTTTTAAAAATGTTTCGTTTTCATGACATTAAATTTTAGTGACAAATGCTTTGACAATTTTAAACTTAATTTTATATCAGCAAATATTAAATTCTTTGTAGGGAAACTTATGACACGTACATAAATACCCAAACGTTAAAAATAAAACATTTCTGTGAGTCGGTGATACAAATGATGAGTTATATTTTAATAGAAAATTTGAAAGTTGCGGTAAATAGATAAATAAGTACTGAATGATAAAATATTTGTATCAGATTTTCCTTTCTCCTCAAAATCTGACAATATAAAATAAAGATAAAGAAAGAGACACAAGGAACGGAGAGAAACACAACAAAGAAAAGCGATAACTGAAACCAGAGTGTCCGTAAAATATGAACATGCAATTTTGCGCAAACGAGTAACTATTGGAAAACGCGATTGATGCATTCTGCGAGCGAAACTTCGCTTTTTCTACATATATATATTTGCCCATGTTCATATGCACGCGTGCAAATGCATTCACCAATCGCAAACTTTGTGAACATGCAGCCGGTGGAATTATTTATAATGCTATTCGCAAGTAAAGAATTTATGGGACAAATCGATAATAACTTTATCAATTGTTATCTTTTCGAACTAGTCCCACGTTCACCGTCTTTTTCTTTCTCTCTCCTTCTTATCTTTATTTTTTTTCTCTTTTGCCTTCTTTCTTATTCTTCGCACAGTAAACGAAGTGAGAAAGTGATCGATCGAAGGGACACAATGGCCGTGCGATATGAGAAATAAAAAATTAAAGCGGGAGAAGAAGAGAAATTTTATTAATGCGAAACCCAGAACCGTTAGATTGCGAGCAAAGCGAGAAATATATAGTGATAAATCTTCTGATTTGTTATATTTGTACGAGGCATTAAATCACGGATTGTCATTTTTCATTTTCTTTATGAGGTCGACTTTTATCTTTCAGATTGCACTAATACCGTTTGACGACAAGATTGTGAATAATACAATACCAGTGTCAATTCAGTCGTCGAAAAAAGATCGTCTAGCTTTAATAAATTATATTCGATCCACCGCGTTTATATAAAGGACGGTAACCCGAAAACCTCATACAGATATTTTAGAAACGAATATTGACGCACACACGTTTCTATTGTAGTATTCGTGTGATTTTTAATAGCTTATATACTACAATATTTATTTTTCCCCTATTTATTTATTGCTGCTTTTTAATGCGCGAGAGTGTTGCGAATTTATTTTGAAATTAAACGTATTTTTGTGTTTAGACAACGTGTATTTCTGACGTGTGCGCCAAAGTATATATTGGAAGTCACTCACAAACGTTAGCGCCGATTCGCATGTTATTATTTCACGGTGACGACTGACGAGTCGAGTGTCCTTCCCCACATAGTGGTGCGCGAATATTGGAGCAGTCTTGCTCCAGGCTCCAGCCTCGAGCAGTGCTACACGTTTCATTCAGATCAAGAGACAATAAAGCTTTGTGTTATCAATTCGCGGCTTCTTTTCCTTTTTCAATCTGTCACACTCTCCAACAGAGAATAAATATCCTGAGGGAGTATTAAATCTCAATTAATTTAATATTAAAAATTGGAAAAGTTGTGAGAGTCAGACGCGGTTCTCTGGGCGTGTGGAACGGAGAGTGTTATTATTAATATTATACCGCTGAAGATGGCTCACAAACTTGAGCCGAAACGTATAACGGATAGATTGATGTAAAACGTAAGAAGTAATAAATCAGTAATTCTGATATTACGCACAGAGAACCACGTCTGACTCTCACAATCTTTCCAATTTTTAATTTTAATTTCGAGGAGGGTCCGTTGACTTAATTTTTTATTCAATTTAATATATTCCAACGAAGTGACCGCTACTGACAATAAATTTAGTTTAACGACGGTTAAACGGAATTAGAGGCCAAGTCGGATTTTAGATTAAGAACTTTTAGATACTTAATAACTTACTTAACGTTAGTGTGCCGCGAATAAATTACGTCACTCAAGATTGTCGTTTCGCGTCTTTGCTTCGCGGCTTCTCTCTTTGTCAGATAAAAAATATTTAAAGTTCTTGAAACGTTTATGACGAATATAGGTCTTCCAATTTTAGGGAAACCGCAATATTTGTGTAGATGTGTAGAGCAACGAGAAGTATAAAAGCAATTGAGTAACTGTCATGGAGAGTTTATTAAGGAGAAGGTCTAAATTTACATAAATCCTGACATTTACCCTAGTAAACTTTTACCCTAGTAAACTAACTGACGAACGAATCGTTAGTCCATCTTATTTTGTCACAAGTACTGCATAAGCTATATGCACATATAATGTAATTAGGAATATGTTTTACTTATTAATAGACTTTACAAAATCCACAACTTGTTTATTTTATAAATTGCTTTTTATTATTGCTCAATTTCCATTTATTACATTCAGATAACATATAGGTGAAGAATATTTATAATAATAAAGGCAACTCATTAAATTTAATTGTAATTGTATTAGCGTTTATGACAATAGGGTTGATACCAGTTAAATGAAGTGCTCGATCATTAAGACAATGAGGAAACAAATCGCGTATTTAACGAATAATTACAATTATTTCCGACCTCATCGACCTATTTACTCATATTTCAGTAGGTACACTAAAAAAATTCTTACATCGGGTTTTTGGTACATTATTTTCTATAAATCTATTTTTTTTTTCTAAAGATTGATCTAATAAAATTATTCTGCGCGGAAAGCAGTACAATTATTTTTAATAAATGCCAGAATGATCCTGCAATAAAGATTAAATCTATGGAATCTCTTTGTCGAAAAAGCTAAAAAGCTAACAGATGTCATCGGTGCAATCGATGTGAATGGCGTGTGGTCCAATATCATATGCGACGCAATATCCATGTGCACGGCGTGGAAATAAACACAATTGCAAGACTAAATCTCTCAAAAATAACCGTAAAAATTTGTCATTTGTCAATCCGGCGCGAATATTTCGTTCTCTTTATCATGGCGTACGTTTTCAATCGAATTTGAAAAATAGAACCGTTACTTCGTCCTTTTCAGAAAATTAGTGAAGCATTAACGCTTTGATTACAGATAGTTTATTAAGCTTGTTCGCTCAATTTGATATCTACCTACTTGCTTGTTTTGCGCGAATTTCACATTAATATATAGGATGAAGGAAGAAGCCAACAGAAACTTTGTAATAACGTATTTCAAACACGATAATCGTCAATGTTATATTAATTTACGCAAGCAGTGAATAATAGTGCAAAACTTTTATTATTCAAATTAGACATTTATTATAACAAATAAACAGAATAGCATCTAAATAAGAAAAATTCCAGATGATAACATAATTGTTTTCTTTTTCGAGACTTTAAATTTTATTAATTTCAAAAAGGATGATATACATATATATAGATCAACAGAAAAATATCAATTTTTTAATAATTCAATACTACTTAATAATTTAATTCCGAAATTAATTTTACTTTTCTAATTTTTATGAGTAATTTAACTTTTACTTGTTCATAGCAGCTAAGTGTTTAAGAAAGTATGCGAATTTGCCGGTTACACGTCACCTCTTTTTGTTATCGGCATTCGATTGAAACTAGCTGAGTTAACGAGATGCGATCATTGTCAGTAGATATAGGTGCTAAAGCATCCGGGAGCTGCCAGGAATGTCCTATTTAACAGAAAGGGTTCGTTCGTATTCTCCAGTGTCTGTCTGGGATTACGTTAGCGATATCCTGCGGAATGGAGCACCGACCCGTAATTTCCGATAGAGAGTATCTAACGAATAGTACGGTATTTCTCACCTCAATGCGGTATTGTGTTTAAATGAAGGGAAAGAAGATTAAAGAATTTAGAAGAACATGAAAAACATGGCAAATTAATTTTACTTTTTTATAATATTTATTGTATTTATTTATAGTAATTTTGCCGTAATATTTACTGTATTTATTCATAGTACTTTTGCAGTTGACAAATTTAGGTTTAATATTATATTCAACAATTCCTTTTACATGATAGTGCAATTTTTCAACCGTCCAAATTTTTATATAAGATAAATAAGATTTTAACTATTTATAAATGTAACAATTAAAATTTACTATCCGAATAATAATGTGTCTATATTAGCTGATTGTATCTGTTATCCGTATACAGCATTTACAATATAATAATTAGAATAATGCATTGTCGTCGAACAAAAATGACACTGTCAAAACAAAAAATACAAATTACTCTTTTTATATAACAATCTGTTCGTAACAATTTCCGTGTTAATCTCAAACAATGTCATAGCACTGTATCAACAGGTGAGCTTTTTACGGTATCTCAATATCACAATATTTCACCCACCATTGTTGAACGCCAGACTGTAAAATGTTTCTCACACTAAAGAAGAATACTTTACGGTCCCCAGATAAATCATCACTAGATACTTCACGCGAAACCGCCGCGCCGAGAGAGTCGGGAAATTGAAGTTTCCACGCCGGAAGTTCTCGATGGTAGAACCGTGCAGGTGCTGCTTACTTCGCTGCACCGTGCACCGTCGTATTTTTGAAGTTTTACGTTATCGCGCGTTTACGTAAAGGCAGCATTTTACACGGTCCTAAAACAGAATTGTTCAGAAAGCTTTCTTAACAAAAAATCCAAATGTTTCTCTCGCTTAATGTAATTTCTGTAACGAACGACTCTTGTCGTTCGTGATATAATATTTGTGATTTTCTTCTTTATAAAAAGATTTCCTATAAATGTTATGCTCTCTGATGAATTCAGAGATTTTACTTTGAAATTATTAATCAACAATATGATGCACACGTTCGAATACTCTCGAACTATCGCGGCCTCGTACTTCAACTTTGCGACTCGCCAAATACGTTATTTTCGACGAAAAGCGCTGCAAATACCAAGCAAACATTCCCTTCCTCTCTCTCTTGCTCTCGCGAGATTTATTTAGACAATCGTAGTTTCCTCTGTGAAATTATTCGTGCAACTAGTTTCGAGCAAAATTCGCATTAAGCAACAATGCTTTACGTATGTACGTATACATATATATGAGGTAGGACGATAGAACCTAATATCCATTCCTCGAACAATTCAAGAAGTTAACTGACATAGGGAATTCATATCTATACATTGTACAAATAAATTCGTAGAATCGCCCAATTTTAGTTATGCAACAAAACTCTATCCATAAATTAATACGTAAGAAGTAACTATATTTAATATATAGATGTCTATTTTTTATTCAGTCAAGGTTTATGAAGACATTAAGGTAATTGAGTGTCTTGGAGTAATAAGTCATCTTTCATCTAAAAGTTTCTTAATGATCGAAAAATTAAATATATTTAGGCAAATAGTATAAATTTGTTTCTTTTATTAAATATAAGATTGACTTATCTAGAAATATTTAATTTTCCGATTACTTGCAAAAATGTTTAATATTAAAAATTTAAACCTTGTAATCTTCCTCGACATATTTTCTGGGAAAAGACAACTCTGAATCAAAAGATGAATATGTGAGAAATTGAGTGTCATACAATATAAATAAGTACCGTTTGCGTTTATTTCACTTATAGTGTGATATCGCGAATGTCAAATGGAACGCAAAGTTCGTGTGTAGCAATAAAAGCACAATCAGTACAAAACAATTAAGATCGTATAATAGGAACACAAAGCTTTTATGCAAACGTTAGTACAATTATACATGTCTTATTCAATTCTTTTATGTAAATGCAATTAAAATACGTGAACTTGAGCGTGTATGCATTTTTGCATAATTCATTACAACACGTTGTTGGTACAGGAGTATTATCTTTATTATCTTCCTAATGATATTATCCCGTGGATAAATGGCGGTATATTTGTTCCTTTACCAAGATTTTATAACGTATACAATAAGTGGCATAGAAAGTACGGGATTAAGTTAAGCCCCAGTATCTTACACTCTATAAGTTAAGAAGGATTAACGTTGGGAGTAATCTTACTTATCAAGTAGTAAAAGCATCAAGTTTATATTCCACAAAATCTTATAGGAAACAAAATAGAAGTATCTTATTTTGCGATTAAGAATAAGCAAGATAAGAAAATGAAATCGGCTGTTATTTCTGTTTTAATCTATTGTCTCGAATTATTAATATTTTTCGCTAAAGAAGTCTCGTTTCTTACGTTGCGTTGCAGTTATTTTATTCGTGACGGTTTACCGCAACTACGGTATTTTCGCTCTGTATCTGCTCGCAAAGATACGCGAATAAATAAATTTCTTACGATGCTTCTAGAGGAGAACGTGAAGAAGGAGGCCGTGTTATCGAACGGAAGGATGCTCAAAGCTTTTTCGCGTATCTAAATTGCATACAAGCCGACGTGACGGAAAGAACCGTTGAAAAGTAAAGGTCTCGGCATAAAATACGACAAGGAAATCCTCCTCGCAAAGTTCCCCGAATCGGAAATACCGTCTATGTGCATGGTAATAATAATGTCTCTTTATACAGCACGTCTTTTCAACCGAATCTCTTGTTTGGAAAATCGAAAGGCGTGAGATTAAGTAAAAATAGAAACTCTATTAAAGATTTAAAAAAATATAAAATGTGTAGTATCTAGTAAAAATATATTCGTTACTTCCTCGAAATAGTCGGCTTAATTAAAGCCTTTCTCTATCAGCGAATAAATTGAAGCAAACTTCGTTCGACAAGTAAGTGGATGGTCTAGCTTGCGGGGTAGGTAAACGACTTTGTTACGTACAGGATTCCTTCGTTTGCGACGGAATCCACTTAAAAGATCGATTTAAACATGCGTGACATCGGACTGCCGCGCAACAACGTCTAACTAAACGCGAATTTGAATCGATGTCGAATACTGTTTGGATTATACGCAAACACGAAGGCGAAACGTGCGTAAATCTAATATGTACTTGTGCAGTGCGCTGAAAGCGGTTGATTGAAAAACTCGTTAAAAAGTAAACCGTGCAAATGCATGTGCAATTCGTGCACACGAACTAGAAAGCAAAGCAAAAACTAGACTATAGCAAATCAAATATCCATTTCGAGCAAAAATCATAGGCGGATAAAGAAACATTGCAATTTAATAATGGGTTATATGCGTTGTCAAAAATTATCAATTATTTAATAACTACACGTACATTTCAAACTGAAATAGTTTTGAGTCTAATAGGACTTCACTTTAATAGGAATTACCAAATTTATTCTGCTTTAAACCACATATGTGCAGAGCGCAACGATGCGGTTAATTATTCATAAAAGTTAGATCGTTAATCTTTTAAACTTTTCCCCGGCGAGAGATGCAACTTTCTCGCTTCGTTGTCCGTATTAAAATTGGAACGTCAAAACCGACTCGATAATGTCGCGAATATTATATTTTTTTCGGCATGTAATAGACGTTAAGAGTGATACAGCACGTATAATCGAGCGAGGACGAAGTTTGTTTCGAAATCTTTACGACAAAAAGAGATTATATATTATACCAATAACAAGAGGTCGAGTCTGAAGCGTTATATATAAACTCATCTCCTAACCGCAAAGTTGCAATAAATATTCATCGGTAAGCCAATAGCTATTAATTGGTAACACCCTGTATAATTGAGAAAAAAATACGAGTATCCTTGCATTTATCAAGGTAATCTTTTATCAGCAAAAATATATAAATAATATGCATGTCATTGAGTATGCCTGAATATCCGATATCAATTTTAATAAAAGATTTTTGTTTAACCCGTTAAGCGAAAATAAGATTGAAGATTTTGGCATGTATCTCAAACATTTTTCTTTACAAGCACTAGAGAAGAATAAATCATATTTCGGAAACACTTTATCATTTTTTTTTTAATTCACGAAAGTATGGAGGTAGAAGTTTAAAAACGTCGACGAAAGTAAACTGAATAAAACAGATTGACCACCGAAAGACAAAAACTCTGAAACTCTTTGTTACGTAGTGCCAATAAATTACAACGTAAGTTGCGGAGTCGCGCAATATTAATTCGCTACATAGCGGCAGTCATGTTGCGTAATTACAATGAGAAAAAAATATCTTAACGAGACTAACTGAGTGATGTATAATTTCCACGAAAAGTTCCATCAGAAAATTTATATAGTGTTCTTAATTTTCGATGTAGCACATTCGTTGCAACATTTTCTATTTTTAATCCACATAATGAAATTAGATATAATTATGAGCAATTGAAGATGAAAGATTTTTGTAAATTGAGTCTTTTTATTAATTAACAAAGTATAAGCAAATAACACCTTATTTTTTTTATTTTAATTTGATGTTAAACAGAGCTTCGACAGAGCTTTAATTTGAAATTTGGCTGTTACAACATTTAACATTGAAAATTAAGAAATTGTGAAGAAGAATAATACAACATCAAGTACGTTGAAAACTTAACTGGCGTACTTTATACTAGTATAATTTTAAATCATACAATTTACGGGTACTTCTTAAATGTGTTTCTACCTCACATAAAGAATTTCTTTATCTCGTGATTACAAACGTATTGTCCAGATTTTCCACATCATCAACGATTCCGAATTACATCTTGGCTCTCGCCAGCTCTCGCGACGATTCAAATTTCATGCACGGACTTGTCCAAACAACCCCTTTCAGATCCGCATAATATCAGCCTTGAATTGGCTCTCCTTGTAGCCTGAGCATACTTGGAGGTCGATTAATTTCCCTTGCTTGACGTCATCTTAGGTCCTTACTTCTGATAGTCAGCCAGTCGACTCTGTCCGACACGAGAATATCGCCGACAAGTACATATTGCGGAAGAACGTGCTGCTGTAAAATGTCCTTTATTAAGTTTGTAGTCTCGATATTTTCTATATCATCCGTATCGAGCCTGTACACGGTATTTTCGATCTATTGCGTCAGTGTCTATCACAAATCCCTTCCCCCCCCCCCCCATTAAGAAATTAATACTGGAAATTGATACTTTTCTTAATTTTGTTGTAACGTCGATTTATTATAGATCGTCAAAAGATTATTTCGCGAATCTTGCTGTGAGACTGTAATTATAAAGCTTATCTTTCGAGATAGCGTAAATATATTGAAATAATTTTTCAATCAAAGGATCTTCTCCTGTCTTTTAGATGCAAATTTAGA
Organism: Temnothorax curvispinosus; assembly: GCF_003070985.1. Taxonomy (NCBI): domain Eukaryota; kingdom Metazoa; phylum Arthropoda; class Insecta; order Hymenoptera; family Formicidae; genus Temnothorax; species Temnothorax curvispinosus. Next base: position 16,128 of record NW_020212626.1, read on the forward strand.
GGGATATAATTGCACTCTTATATTCAAAGGGCGCTGCGCTAAGCCACGTATTTAAAGATTAATTTCCAAACGCGCCACTTCAATCCCTTTGCATATACGAAGCGGATTTTTTGCAGAACAAAATTCTCGCTTCTCTTCCTTTACGTAATTAATTTCGCCGACCTGCGCTATTGGTCCGTAGATTTTCAGAGACGTGACATCGCACTAATGTGACTCGGAACACGTTAGACAAACATGACGTCTATCCACGGAGCGTACCTTATTTTTCAAAGCAATTTGGAAAATTATAATTTAAAAGCTTTCGCGACAAAACTGGAAAATTATGCATATTTTAAAACTTTTCTTTTAAGAAAAATTAACTTTGATCATATTTAATAGGAATAAACTGTCGTCATACTTTCAATAAAATATCAGTCTCGAGTAAATCAAAGAATTTGCCTTTAAAGGACAATTCAATGAATCGAGGACACTCCAAATGAAAGAATGAATCTCAATGAATCGCGACTAAGATTTTTATAATTACTCCTTAATCCGGATCAATGCGTCTTCGCCGACCGCAATAATGAGAGGAATCTAACAAAGAAAGTGTTTTTCACGAGGAGCCATTGACTATAGATCTTACGTCAGAATAAAATTACAGGTCTTATATGATAAAATATGATAAAAAAAGCAAAATTGACAGAGCAATGAAAGTCAGTAGTCGAGTCCATCTTCAAGATCGTCGTAAAATTAAATTTGTTCATCAAGCTTGAAGGAAAAATGCTCGGTATTAATTTTTCAGCGTGAAGCGCGGTTTATGAGCGTCATTCATAAAAATCTCGTGAGTAAAATGTGATCATAGAGATGATCCGTCATTCTCAACGTGATCACCGTTTATCGACGAACATTTTTAACTCTTTAAACGATAAATCTTTTGTGATCTGCGAGCTTTTTCCTAACATATATGTTATATAAAATATAAATTACATATATTTTCAAGTAATATTTTCAAGTAATAATTTCAAGTAATATTAATTAAGTATAGGCGAAAGGAAAAACATTTGTATTTCCGTTCTCAGCTCACGCCGATTGTTATATTGATAATGTGTCAATAAATTCGAGCGACCGCAATGTATGTGCGCGCGCGCGCGCGTGTATGTGTGTTAAACGACAATAAATCCGGTTTATATTTGAAATTAAAATATTCGGATACAAATGACTAGTTATCGATAAGATATAATTAATCGCGGGCGTAAGACGCGAATTCCCGCGCGATTCGATTTACGATCCGGAGAAAACTCACGTTCGATTTGTGTTAATCTATCGCCGTGGATCGCTTCCAACTGCTGCGTGGAAGCGATATAATTGGATATAATTGGATATAATTGCGAACAACATCTTAAATCTTCCGATCATTAGTCGCAGATACCTCGCTGTCTTATGCTCTTTTATTTTACGAGTGGAATTTCACGAAAGAATCTTTGGAAAGAAAATAAGAGGGATTAAAGCGATTGTAGCAGGAAGAGAGAAGGAGGACGAGAAATATGGAAGCTGAAGTCCCTTTCGTCGCGACCGTTATATAATTTTCAACTTCCAGAGATCGCCGAAACTTTTCACTCCGGTTATTCGTTCCTTCGCCTCTCCATAATGAGCTATGAGACTGCGGCCTCTTAGCTTCCTCGAACTCGAGCTGGCAGACCGCCATTATCATCTTATCAAGAGGCACGGTAGTGTTTCGCGCCAAGTACGCGCGGAGTTTTTTTTTTACTTTTTTGAAAAAGGAAATTTTGTACTGATCATGTTCCTTATTACGACTTAAGAAACGGAGTTCCAAACATCCGTCATTCGCGCGCAAAGTATATTGACGTGCGAATTATTTCGCAGGCGAGACAAAGAAAAGACAAACTTTTTAATTCACTACAATGCGATTGCGATAAATTTTATTATCAATGTTTTGCTTTCGCTCTTTCTTTTCTTTAGAGAATATTAAGGTAGAGCGTTCGTGATAGGCATATAAAAGCAGGCTTCCGTCTCAACCCGTGCCATCTCATTTTCTGCATTTCATGCAGCCTTCGTGACGTGCGCTTCTTTAACCGGAACAACGTCGTATACGTTTGCTTTTGGCAACGGCCTCAAGTGCGGAAACGAAGAACAAAGGGTGACATTCCGTGAAGAAATTTGCGAAGGAATGAGAAGCAGCAGTCATTGTCATCGCTCTCTCGCAGCGAAATCTAATATAATACAAATATAAAAGAACATAAAAGAAATTGACCCAAATATACTGTAAAATAGTATATATAAGCTAAAAAGTAAAGTTAGAAAACAGAGAGAGAAAGAGATATCCACGCTGAATAGACAATTGGTGCAAAGATAATACCTCTTGTCAAGGACTGATCAAATAAAAATATCCAGCATAAATCGCTTTCGAGCTGTGATGAATTAAAAAAAGTGAAGTAAAATCTTAATCTTTTTAATTAAGAAAGCTTAATTAACAATTATTTTTTAATAACAAATTACAATTTTTAACAAAGTTTACTTCAGATAAATGTCATAACAAAATCTTAAATTGACGTAAAGTTACCAAGAGATATTTCATTTTAAAATTATATCATTTTTTCTCGTACCCAATACACTTTATTTCTAATAATGACATTTTCCATACTCAATATACATACCTCGTACCATGTGTGTGAGAGCTGATAAATCTTATCAATAAATTATATGTATATGTGGATAGTACGCATCATGAAAGCACTTACGGGGATGCACTGATGCAGCGTTGAAGCGTAATACTTCCGCTTAATAGTATTATTGCGTTATTATATCTTTTCTCATGGTCGCTTAATGATCCATTAACTCGAAGTTATTAAGATTCTAAAATTAAGCGATAATGGATTATTGGAGATTGTTTTACTATACTTCAATCTCAATTTAGCCGCATAATTTGTTGATTAATATCGTGCGTAAGTCGTTTACAGAAAATACGTTAAAATGAGATCACATCGAAGCAGGATTATGATATATATGTTTAAAAAAGACCATATAGAAAAACATATATCAATTCAATGCAGCAGCCAAAAAATTAATAATGAATGATGCAAAATTATTTAGGACATCGGTTTCTCAATAACCAGTCTCGTATATTAAAACCGTTTCTGGTACATTGCCAACAAATTTCGTTGTATGGATTATTGATTGATAGTATTCTCTGTCTACCAAAGCTACTTATTCCAACATAATCCAGATTTATCACGATAAGATAACAAAGCATGTCTATTGAATCGTAGATCATCTTTATTGTTAGATGAAATGGTGCTTTGATTAACAAAAATAAATAAGAATAGATAAAATCTCACAACATGACTTAAGATAATATCGAGCATTTATAAAATTTCTTCTGCTGATCAAGATTTACAAAAAAGTTATAAATAAAAATCTAATATTAATATTAATATTAATCAGGCGAAAGCTTTATACAAATTTACTATTTTTTTACTTTTTTTATGTTATAGACACTATTAATAATACATACAGTACTCATAGATATTTTATTAAATGATTTTTTAATTAATTTAAACTCCATTTTTTATCAAGATTAGAAGAGGATTATAAAAAAACGATAGATATTATTTAATAGTATATGGTGTTTTTTTTATATTTTTTTCGCTACTGATATGTATGTCTTTAATAACGTGGCACTTGAATATTTCTATGTTCCAGGAAACTTGATGGTAATTTTCGTGGTGACGTTCTCCCGTCGATTGCGCAGCATCACAAATTTCTTTCTGGCAAACCTGGCGGTGGCGGACTTTTGCGTTGGCATATTTTGCGTCTATCAAACGCTCACCAACTACTTGATGAATAGCTGGCAGCTGGGCGATTTTCTCTGCAAGGTGTACATGTTCGTGCACGCGCTCTCGTACACCGCCAGTATACTAATCCTTGTAGTAGTGTGTACTGAACGTTACCTGGCCATTGTTCATCCCATCAAGTGTCGGTCGATGCTGACCAGGAAACGCCTCAGGATAGTGATCGGTATAGTATGGATCCTGGCGGCCGTGTACGCGTCGCCCAGATTTTTCTACGTTGAGACCATCAGCAATCGTCTCAACAACGGCGACGTCGACATCATCTGCATAGCCAATATCAAGAAGCACAATAATAACGTTCTGGACGTGGTGAATCTCGTTTTCCTCTACCTCCTACCGCTCTTCCTCATGTGCTGCCTCTACACCAGGATCGCCATAGGCCTCTGGAGGAGCAGCGTAACCCTCGGAGGACCCGGTCTGGTCGCCAAGACCAAAAATGGTAGAGTACACCATCACGTGCACACGTCCAGTATGTCCAAAAACGTACTGAAGGCGCGACGCGGCGTTATCAGGTATGTCTATTTCCAGGATGCGTTACATAATAACGCCTTTGATTTCTGAAACTCACTAAAACCTATGTCCGTTGGAACGAGTTGCGTTCAGAAATTCAACGATATATTGCCATCAATCCGATATTGATGAAATAGTTAAATAATAATTTTGTTAAATGCTGTGCATTTTAATTATAAATATAAGCGAATAATTCATTGATTGGCAAATATCAATGCTCGTTATATATTCAATCAACGGACGTTATATAATCCGTTTCGTCATTTAATAATACAGTTTAATTTAACTATACGTAACATGTTCGCCGAAAACTAAGCCAAATAATAGAAATCAATTTTTAATTATTTTTTAAAAGTGAAAATTGCATTTTTTTTAATATTATGTACTTAGTCTCTTCGAAATAATTTTAAAAAAAATTTCCAAAAGGATCGCGATACATCGCCAACGAACATATCCATGATCCCTTATCGTTATCCGACATCAAGGACATGTCAGAGCTCCTTAATTCGTCAGAATGGCGCTTAAGTATGGTAGCCAACGTCTCGCCACTGTTTTCCAGAATGTTGATCGCAGTGGTGATGATGTTCGCCGTGTGCAACCTGCCTCAGCAGGCGCGCATTCTCTGGCGACACTGGGGCTCGAGCTACGATCACACGTCGGACTTCAGCACTCTGCTGACCGTGTCGACTTTCCTCATCTCGTACATGAACTCCTGCCTGAATCCGTTGCTGTACGCCTTCCTGTCGCGCAACTTTCGCAAGGGTATGCGCGAGTTGCTGCACTGTAGGGGGACGAGGAACGACGGCGGTGCCTTGGCGATGTGCGCCAGCGGCGACCACAACCGTCACGAGAACGGCGTCAGCACCCATCTGCCTCAGAGCTCGGTCATCCGACTGAATTCCATTCAGAATAGTCTTTCCACCACCCGGCCAATTATCACTCGGCAGAACACTTATGCCAGGCGAACTTAATGAATTATTACCGTCGTCCGTGCGACGAGTGTAAATCGCGAAGCGATTCTTTACAGGGTATTCCAGGACGCGAGCTACCAGAATCCCTCTCGGGGAGGTGCGCGAGCGCCTGCGGAATCTTTTTCTATTTTGACTCGTAGTTTATATTAATGAGTACGTGAACGAAGCGTCGCGTGTCGCGTTGCTACAAGGACACCTACGTGTCGCGAGACTGTGAATTCGAATTAGCCGAGGAGTTTGCTGCAGATATTAGAGAAAACGAAGTTTGGAGCATTCTGTATAACTCAAACGAGGTGAACGTTCTATAGTGATAAACTGTTCTCTTTCCAGCTCTTGTTGTACCCGGTATAATTAAGGAGTTTATTTTCGAAGTACCCCAATATCTCAAAATAAATTTCAGAATCTTGATTACAAAAAATAGACTTCTTAGAAAATTCAGATCTGACTCACTTTGAAAATCAGCTCTTCGATTTTCGAATCGCTAACCGTATTTCTCACAATTTCTTACGCGTGACGTTATAATTTTACACAATCTCGAACTATGCCGACCACTCACTCACGTTACTCAATCGCAGGAATTGCCACGTTTCGGGAACAATATACCTTGTTAGTGATAGTTTTTATTGTACAAGAGAAAGAAAGAGAGAAAGAGAGAGAGAGAGAGAGAGAGAGAGAGAGAGAGAGAGAGAGAAAGATAGGGGACAAGTTTCGATCGCGGTCAGATGGTGTCAGTGGCATGCAACTTAGTCAGGGTGTGTGCGACGCGTGTGTGAACGACAAAGCTGAGTACGGCGAGCTTAATCGGAGCTTATTCAGAGCATATTACGTACTCCCATTTCCACTCCCAGTCTTTGTCCCCAGGCGCATAAATAATACAGACTGAAACTATTGTGGGTTTCGTACGCGCTCGGTTTAACGCAAGAAGAAACTACATTATACAAGTCACGGTCAATATCTGTACTTATGATTACGTCGCATATTGAATTTTCCGAGCTCGAATATCGTAGAATTTTTCATAAAATGTACATTTTCTTTGTGTCTGTTATTTATTGCATACGAGTGTCATGTTGACATAAATTCTTTTTGCAAAATTATGCCTCAACTATTTGGTAATGTTTTTTAAGTTCCAAACGAGAGATCTCGCAATTGCTTCTCATCACAAAATTACTTTCTCCATCACGAAGAAGCTCGCTCGAATTACGCGCGTCATTTAACAAATTGGCAACAGTACTTACTGAGAGATTCATATATACTTGTCGAAAGTGCGTGGAAAGGGAGAATCGAATGGTATGAATGAATATCGTAAATTATTGAGGACTAATTATTACCAACTTATATTAATCTTAAGTAATTGACAAATAAAAAGAAGATCATAAAAAACAAGTGGAATTTTTTACACTGCATTTATTGTTGGGAAGATCATTTTTAATATATGGATTAAACATTATATATTAAACATCAAATACATTAGAAATTTTGTATTTTATTTGTATATATTTATCACACCAATATATCAAGTACGCATTAAAATCTCAATGTATTTAAGATATTATTATTACACCGTTGAAACTTTCAAAAAGCTTTATTTTAAAAATCGTATACTCGAATTATTTTTATAATATTAAAAAGCTTATTTTGAAAAAATACTATATTTGTATTTAAATTAATTAATTAAGTACTAATACTTTATAAACGAAGAATATAGAGCAGTAATAATTGACCAATAGAAGTACAGCGACAGTTCATTTGCATTGACAGAAATTAATTGGTCCGACGTGAGATGCAATCTTAATAGAGACCAGAATTCATTGAAGAGGATAATTTATCTGACCTGTTGGAATAGCCAGTTGGCATTACCGCCTTCAATTTCTGGCACTTGCCAATGCTCGCATTAAATGCACGCTACATAAAATGGAATTAAAACAAATATAAATATTCTTATAATTTACGTGTAATATAGAGAATAAGTAGAACTTACCTGAAAAGTTTAATTACAAATTCTAATAATAATTCACTTCTCAAACTTTAAATTCCAGAAAAATGGTAATGTTTTAATTTCTTATTTATTATCAATTTCAAGATTCGCGAGTATAAATTGTAATAATTGTTTTAGGTTTTATTTATTTTATTTATGAACAATGAGACAAAGTCTCTAAATCTTATATTACTAGAATTGTAATATGTCAAATGTTGAAGTAATTACAAAATAATTAGTTATATTTTAAACACATCCTTAATGAGTCTTGTCCGTAATGAAAAAATGCCCAGTGATTCCGAAACATTCTGTGTAGTATTCAACCTTGCTTTATTAGAAGGTCTGTATTATGTAACAAGGCAATACGTGCTGAACCACGGCTTTGTAAGTGGCAAAAGTCCGGAACGGTTTCTAAAGTAAAATACTTTTAGAAGAGTATAAGAGCAGTGCCGCTTCGACGCAGCACCGCACGCAGCACCAGTAATTTGTTCGAGAAGAAAAGTTTCTCTTGACTGAGTATATATATATATTATTTCCCGACACACTTTCAACTGTGCACTCCCAAAGGCAAATTTCAAATCTACATTCACGACAAGCAAGCGTCCTCATTGTCTTTCTGCGTCGTTCCTCGCGATTATCACATTCCTCGAACGTGTTGTTAACGTGTGCTTTTCGTGATGTACTGAAAATTTGCAGGGAAATATTATTGTACTTGTATATCTTTCTTTTACTCACGATACTCACAATAAGCTAAAATTCTGATTCGAGGTAAAATAACAACGATTTAAATAAATGACTTTAATAAATGTAATTTTCCAGCAAGATGTTTTGAAACCACTGAATGTCATTTTAATTACAGCTTCCTTTTGATCTATTTAGAAATAACTTTTTTCTTAAAATAAGAATATAGAGCAAAGTCATATTTTATCACGATTATGTCGCATTGCAATTTTTAACATTAGGTATATCTTTGTAATAAAATTTTAAATTTTCTACATTTTTGTCAGAAAAAAAATATTATTTCAATCATCGATAAAGATTAGCTGCATATATGTCGAATGCTCATTTTGCATGTCACTTGAACTAATGAAGCAAATATAAATCTGGTTTTGTATTATATAAAGTTACAGTTATAACTTATTTGAGCCGCTGATATTTTATCCGAAATCATCAAGAATATATTAGCTCAATGTAAATAAAACGGAAATATGTGTACAGCGTAATTATTGGCTAAAATGGTTTGCTCGAGTATTCGTAGGGAGCAATAAGAACTAATGTAATATTATACATTTTGTGATGAAACTTTTAGGATAAGAATATAAACATTATGTATAACTCCTAATAAGAAATTTTTTTTAGTGATAATAAGTAGTTTTGATGAACGACTTATGTAGAGACATAAGGAATCTCTTCCGTGAAATATTCTGTCATCGAAGAATGTTTGTTTTTTCTTCAAGATTAATTGCATTCTAGGACGAACTTTAGCTACGCGACGCGCGAAAGGATGATTGAAAACGAAAACGCATTGGTCTAGCGAGAGAATGAAAAAAACTGCGATGCATACGTTTCACGCTATTTTCGTCCGGAAGGGTTCGCCGTTGCTTTATACAGATAACACGGATTTTGCATTAATGTGAGACGCTATGGATGTTTGGCAGTGATACAAGAAATTTCCGGATTGGTCTAAAAATGACGACGCGGAGAGATAGCGAAATGTTTTACTTTTTTTCATTTGACTGATAGAACGTTTGCTACATAATTAATCTACAGTTGATAACATTTTTCGAAATTGCGAAGAAATTTGTGTAACATTGATGAAGATAATAACTGAGAATATAATAATAGCTTTAACTGCGAAAGTACTACTATTAAATAAACAGTAAGATATTCCACGGTTTTCGAAAAGTTCAATTTTAACGAATTAATTGTTGAAATTTAATAATCGAAATTATGAATATATTAAAATAGACACAAAAATATTGAATATTAAAATAGATACAAGTTGCGATATGTAGTTTTTATTAAATTTTTATAAAAATTCAAGGAATTTCATTCCTTTTTAGATTTATCGAAAAACATCTATTTAAGAAAAAGAACGCAATTGCGCAGTCAGGATCACGCTATACATTTTATTTCGTGTTTTGTGCTATTAAAATATTTTCCGTGATGTTTGCATTGTAACGCTGAGATTTACAGGAAGTATGAGAGAAATTTATCTCAGCTGCAATCTACGAGACATTTTTGTCAACTTGTTACTTGAAATTGCAAATGATATTCGATCATTTCGAACACGCGTTTCTGTTTACTATAAATTTTGCCATTATCGCTACGGGCTGGTAGCCGCAACGCGTCATTAATCATACTCCTTTCTACCGCTCCTGTCACGCTGAACCTTGAAAGTATTTGTAATTTTACAAGTTTCTCGCGTAACAATTTATATCCCAGTGAGCAACATCTCCATCTGAGAACATTATCATGCTACATAAGTATAAAATTGTTACAAGAAAACGCTATTAAACGACACATTTCGAGAAAATGGCACGTTTGTTTTTCACGGGAAAAATAATTGTCTCGAAATGTACCGATTATGAACGTCATTTACCTTCTCTGCGAATAAACAGAATATTTTTGGAAGCGACTTTTTATAAAACATTTTTCTTCAATATTTATATACTATTACACAATATCAGGCAAATATTCGGAAGAAGAAAGTATAGAAAAATACGCCAGTCATTATCTTGATCTAATCGTTTGTAATCGTTTAATTGTAAGAGTGGAAGTTTAAGTCGAACGATAATTACAAAGTTACCCGGTATCGAAAATTAAAAGATTACGGTGCATTAAGCTACTAACTAACAAAGTTTAATTTTTCAGATACGTGCCTGTGTCATTAAACCCCTTTAATCACCCAGATGTTTAATGATTAAACTGGAAAGTCGCGAAAATCGATAGAAAAATGACATCGTGTCACATTTTCTAAAACAACATAATTATCTACGTATTCTACGTGAATGATATTAAATTAAGCCGTTAGAGAAACTTCATATATAACCAAATTGAATTTTTTCTTAATAAAAATTTAAATGGGGACCAATATTTGTCACAATTTCATAGATATATTACACTTATTGATTTTAACGTAAAAACTTGAGCTGTCCGTCGAGCCACGTAGTACCACTAATCAATAACGAAAACGTAATTATACTTAAAAGTTTACATTCTCTTTTATAATTTTAAATAATACTATTAAATTATGTTTAAACATTTAGTATTAGAATATCCGCTGATGACATATTATAAAGTTAAGCGTATTGTTTTCAATTCTTGTGCGTACACTGAGAGAAAAATCCAGGTCTAAATGATCGTTCGAAAATTAACAAACGGACAATCCGACACTTTCAATCGGAATAATTAAAAAACCGATCAATTATCAATGATATCCGGCTATCATTGATTGGACAATATTCTAATCTTGATTGGCTTTTCATAATTCCGATTAAAAATATCGGATTATCCATTTGTTAATTTTTAAACGAATTGTCCATTTCTCTGAGTGTACAGTTGGAATCCGTTTCTCTTATCGGGATTTTCCAGCGCTGTCTAAAAATCATTTGTAAAAAATGCGTCCAGTGAACGTCAAAGTATATGTTGTTTCGTACGAATACAGAAATATGTTTGTCTATGCGAAGAGTAAAGCGGTCTGAGCTTTACGAACGACAAGAGTCGGGAAAGACGTGACGGCGATTCCATCTGTCGCGGCGGACGCATAAAAGTCGCTCTGAGAAAGATTGCAAAAGATAAAGCGGAAAAAAGCTCCGTTTTTCTGATAGCGTGATTTTGCGTCCGGGTCCAGAACCCAGATCCGCGTCTCTCCTCCTTTCGTTTCTCATCGCTGTCCCTTTCTCAAAGGCATCGACCCGAATAAAGTGCAATCGCGAGAAGACAGGCGTTGCGAGCGTCAAGGCGCTTCGCGACGCTGAAAAGAACGCAGAAGAGTCTCCCTCAGTTGTCGTCTCTCGAACGATATTGATCGATCACTTGGTACTCACTACTCAGGAAAGCATTCGCCAACTGTACCAGTGATCTTGATAAATTGAATTTTCGCCTCAAAGAAAAATTTCGTCGGTAATTAAAATTTTGAAAATAGTTCGTCGCTAGATGACTTAACAAAACGTTATCGATTAAATTATTTTGTTAACTTTTAAGCAAGATACGTTGATGACGTTCAACGTGAAAATTTTGGGTTTGGACAGATTTGGATTATCGCTTCATTTTTCAGTAAAATAAATTTAAAATGGCTCGGAGAAAACAGTAAACCACTCAATCATTTTATAATTATTCTAGCGTGTACAAAAGTCAACGGAACATGTGATAATGTAAAAGCACATTTTCGTGCTCCCGCATGAGAGATTTATACGAAACTCTGTCGCTTTTTCGTTCATTACGTAAAACAAATTTACGGACCTATGGACGTATTTACGGGAACTGACACGAAACACGCGACGGAAAGCGGAACGCCAGAGACGGACGATCCTTTGAAGACGAAGACGTAATCTGAACGTCGAGCAGGACTAAATGTTACCGTAGCCAGAGCTCGGTTTAAATTATATATCGGTTGAACATGGCCAAATCTCGCCCTGATCGTGAAACCTGTCGGAGTCAATGAATTCCCAATTCCCAGTACAACGCCCACAACTCGCCCTACTACGTTGATCCATTTACCAAATTGGTCCCGATTATATTTTTCCATCAATAGACGACTAGAGTAAAATCGAAGAGAAGATGCTACGCTTCCTACACTCACTCGCTCTCTCTACCGTCCCTTATTATTTTAAGGATTAATCCTTAATCGAATGGTCTTTCACGACGCAAAACTTCGCTGCTTAGAAACCTATGGTTTCTCGCGAATGATTCAGCAACTGACTAACGCAGACGTTTCCGAACATTTCGGAAGGTAGTAAATACAATATGCAATGGTTATAGCACAGACGGTATATAGTTCTTAGATGAAGTTACTACATCGCGTGACATTAACAGCGAAACTTATTGGAACCTGTCAATTCAGGCAGCTCTCTCATTGCAGAGAACAATATTCCGAACTAATTGGATACGCTTACGGGCTCCAGAGGATATTGAATTGAATGATACGTATACAGAGTATTTGATATAACAAATTATTAAAATATAAATATAAATATTTGAGAGATGTTCGAAATAACAATATCCTCGATATTTTCAATTCCATTTCAGCCTTTCAGATTAAAATCGAAACGCGCGTTGAATAATCATATTTTAACGTCAAATTTATAGAAAATCTCGAATTAAAGAACACGAAGTTGTAACTTGCACTTGTAATGAAAGTTTTTAGAAAATGAATAGCCTTTTTTAATACAATATTTATTTCTTATTTGTGCAATATTACATTTATTTCAAACGAGTTATTGCATGAAGAAAATAGCCAAACAACTTTACTGGCAAATTAAGCATCAGCAGTTTTTTTTAAGTTTTAACGCCTCCTCGATGAATAAAGTTTTATTAGCGCAATTACGACAACTGCAAAAACGCTGGGCGATAACGCTTGAATGATGATAACCACGGAACCGCGCCGGTGCATCCTGATGTAACCGCAATTGAGGCGAAAGTTATAAACACCCACGCAAAGCTAGGTCGCAAAGTCGTCAAGGAAGGTTTCATTTTAAAAGTGCATCCTACAAATATATACGTGATACCGCGTCGTCTATTTACGACCACTTTGTGTAAAAAAAAAATAAGTCTAACTTATTTTGACGCATTAGAATCGCTTGGAGAGGCAAATATCGCGCTGAATATTTAGATTTAAATTTGACCTTTTGGTCCAGATAATATTTGGAAAGAGACTTGATCTGTAATGCGGATTAATAGATACAATTTGTATTTACGTTGGTAATGGTGACGGCGACAACGCGAAACATTAACGTCTTGTCGAGGAACGGTTAAACACATGGATTCCGGGAAATTAGATTAATGGAGGACGAAAGAGGGAGACTAGGTATATAATCCGCGTTTAAATGCCGCAGTCACGTATAACTGTATGCAGTTCGATGTGTAGTTCTAACGACGTCAAACTGCATCATCGGTTTGCTTAATTCACATGGGGTTGCTTCGTGCGGACTGTTCGCAAGGGGACACTTCATCGAGATTCTGGTTTTTTTTTTTTCTTTCTTTTTGTTTGCCTTTCTTCTTGCTTCGTTTTAATCTCTCGTTACATAGCCTTCCGTTGAGGGGTTTTTTTCCTTTAGGTTCTAATGCGTCGGCTCGTTTGTCCCTGTTCTTGCGGCGAGATATAATTCTCCATAGGAATAAAGCGAGAGAGATTTATAGCTATGCGTCTTTATATTTCGAAGCGAGATTGCAAATTGCGATTTTCGTTTATCTTTAGCGTTTGGGATTCTATAAATATGATTTATGTCATGTCTTAATTCGAAAAAATTAAGCTGTCCGTTTTTGCGTCAATACATTTAAATATTTTACCTGGAATCAAACTTATTTATATGCATTGATTGATTCCAAAATAAATAATGTATTTATAAGTTTTATATTAGGAATCAGTTTTATTAATTATTTTATAATTCGGGACGTTTATCTCGAATTTAATTGGTATTATTTATATTCATGATTCCATTATTATTTTAGAAGGATTTTTTATCTCTTGTAACTTTGGGAAAGAAGAATTTTTTTCAGAATTTCGTTTTATCTGGTGTATTTAATTTGTATATTGGTCACCTTTTTGGGACATTATTTATTAAATTAAAAGATACATTTATTTATACGAATATAATATCAGCAAAAAGAAGAGAACTTATATTTGTTTTATTTTTTTACTTTGTCTAAATTGACTTAATTGAATGAAAAATACAAAAATGAGTAAAATATGCAACGAAGACTTCCTTAGAATGGCTTTTGTAATAAACCTCATTTTCTTCTCTTTAAACTTTTAACGCAAATATTTATATAAGAACATCGTCTAAGATCGAGAAAAGTTCGACTTCCTATCTACAGGCAATTCTCTTGACGAACGAAAATGTCGATTTTATGCGAGGAAACAGACCGGAAAAGCGGTGAAATGTGGGCCGCATGTTCTCCAAGGCAAGAGATACAAAAGTAAATTTCCCGCGGTGGCCCATTATTTACTCCTCTTGCCCTATTTCATTTTTCATTCGTATAACGTGTCAACAAATTCGTACGTCAGTCGTACTCAAAGAAGAAGAAGATACGCAAAGTACATATAATTTCAAATTTATTTATTTTTTAAAATAAACATGCGAAGATAAAACATGCGAATTTGATCTTGAAACGTCGATAAATATTAAAGAATTTAATAAAAATTTTAATAAAAAATTTAATAAAGAATTTAATAAAGAATTTTTTTACTGTCTCTATTTGTCTTGTCACAGCAAGGAATTGTCACAGAAGTTTATTTCCTATTTTTAATATTACTTCTATTTTTTATTAAATTTTTGCAGATTTCAACAGAAAACTTCTCTTTTCCTGAGATTGTATTTTAATCTCAAGAAAAATGCTTTACAAATGTTATAAATTCATCACTTTTTATTCGTAAGTATGTTGTACATCAATAATACGAATGATAGATACTAAAATTATTTGTACATAAAATAATTTATATTGCTTTGTTTTAAGAATTGTTTTCACACTTTTTCTTCATATTCATTTTGTCTACTTTAATTGACTAATTGATATATTTAAAAAATGAAAAATTATACTCTAAATACACAGAAAAAAACATTTAATTATATACTAATATAATTATAAATTTATAATAAAAGAAAGTTTATAAATTATAATAAAAGAAAATTTGTTTTTGTTTCTGCAATTTCTATACAACATGCTGCAAATCATTTCACTACTTATAAAAACTTACTGTTGAAAGGAATATTAAAAAGTTATAATGATAAAGTCATTATCGTGCATTACGGTGTGTTTGTTTCACGTAAAGCAATAGCCCGCGGAGATAATTATAAGACGTAATTAACTCCATAACTAATTAAACATCTGGCTTAATGTGAGTAAACTTAAACATTTCTGTAATCTTCTCTGAAGGAAAATATTTATCTCTTATATGTGTGTATTTATTTAATTAATTAATATTTAACACACAGAACGAAGATAAACCTGAATAGAAGTTAATCTGACTTATCTCGAGTTACTTTCCGCCGTTGGTGTTTTCCTGTTTGGTTTAATATAGAATATTGTCATAAAAGCTAGATTATATATATGGTATTTATTTTTGGGTCAGTACATTTAAGTAATTAATTTACCCGTGATCGGACTAGTCTGTGCAGCTAATCGATTCCGAATAAATAGCGCAATTTATACATTTTATATCGCGGATTACTTTTATTTATTATTTTAAAATTTGTAAAATTGATTTAATAAATGAAGAGGTTTGAAAAGATTTTTTTATGTTTTATAACTTACCGTAAGCATAATTTTATAATATGACAAACAAAAATTTGTCCTTCAATTTCTCTTACGTTTGAAATAATCAATTGCGGTAGAAAAAAAATGAAAAAACTATTACAAATAAGCAAATTTAAAAAATATTACGCGAATGCATCTCAACGAAATCGTTATCGAGATATCTTTCCACTATAGGGAGGTCGCGTGTTGCATATATGCGATCAATAAAAATTTATGTCCATGATGCGACCGCGTTGTGGTGCGTCGGCCTTGAAACGCGGTCGCAGACCACAATTTTTTTAATCAACTACCCGCAGTCCGGAAATTAAAATCACACCAAACTGACAAATAGCGAATTCGTGCCACGAATTTTCTCTTGAAACCCGCTACAGTGTAGAAGATTTGGTTTACACCGCGCTCCATCGCATCGCATTACATTCCCCAGATCACGTTTGCAACTTCAAATAAAGATTCGATCTCGTTTATCTTTACGGATCACCGACGGTAAATTGCGAGAGCTCTTTTGGTTTCAATAATTTTCTGTAAAATATATAGGTACGTGTAAAATTCCGATTATTAGATTTTTATTATAGATGCCTGCAACGTTATTTCTACTATCATATGTATAATAAAGCATTTCTTTCTGGAATAGGAGTCTACAAAATACAAAAATTACAAAAATACAAAAATTTACAAAAATACAAATATTTGACGAAAGATGACCGCGCCAAATTTTCGTTCTTTTACTCCCAATTCATTTCGATTCATTCCTAAATCAAATGCATATCTGTATGCGCGAGATGTTCCGCATCCCTCCGGATGTTTCGTATTCAGGATGAAGAAGCAATCAAACATCTAGACTGAATCACTTCTTAGTATCTTCGTGATACAATCGAGAATTGCGAGATCAGACTTAAATGCTTAAATCGTGTATCTTTTGAACTTGCGCTTCATATTTTTCGCTGTCTTATGTATTATAGTTTCGTTTAGTGTGCACTTTAGCATAAAATATTTTGACCACTTCTGTAATTTTTTTATTACTAATTTATGCGTCGATACAATATGATACCTTGTTTATAAA
>NW_020212627.1:0-3359 GCF_003070985.1 Temnothorax curvispinosus
TTTTCCTCCCATTCCACGCTCCACCTGTTCCCCCGCCGAGGGGTACGGTGGACCTCCCTCGTACGAGTATATATATATTGTTGCGCCCGTGCCGGGACGCCCGGTAGAAGCCCGAAAAGCAGTTGCGAAGCGCTGCGTGACGTCGTGCCTGACGACGAGCTGTTGCGATATTTACTTGTTTACATCTGCCGTCTGTCAGATTCTCCGCCGGGCCTTTGAGCCGATCTGACGTGTTTTACGAGCTTGTATATTACTGCATTTCTGCATTAAACGAGTTCTTTTCCAACTGAGAGTTCTTATTCCCGGAAACGGGATTGCGCGCCGCGTTCGCGAGTGTGTGCGTGAGTGTGTGTGCAGCGAACGCGCGGACGAGCGCAACAATATATATTGTTGCGCCCGTGCCGAGACGCCCGGTAGAAGCCCGAAAAGCAGTCGCGAAGCGCTGCGTGACGTCAAGCCTTGACGACGAGCTGTTGCGTTTGTTTGTTTACTTCTGCCGTCTGTCAGATTCTCCGCCGGGCCTTCGAACCGTTCATACGTGTTCACGAGCCATTGTTCTATTACATTACTGCATTAAACGAGTTCTTTTCTATTTCTGAGTATTTATTCCCGGTAACGGGATTGCGCGCCGCGTTCGCGAGTGAGTGCGTGAGAGTGTGTGCTGCGAACGCGCGGTTGAGCGCAACATTTTGGGGGCTCGTCCGGGATCGGACGAGCAAAGATCGGACGAGCGACGACGAGCATTATTCCTATGGCCACGAGGAAGAGACTCCGGGTGGAGACACCTCAGCGTTCGTGCGAGCAGGATTCGGCTGAAGCGACGGCAATGACGACGGTTGCTGAGAGTCTTCAGACCGTCATTCAGGAGGTCCGGCTCCTGCGCGAGGAACAGGCGCAGAGAGAGAGAGGGAGTACGCCGAGACGTTCCGCCGGCAGGAGGAGGAGCTCCGTCTTCTCCGAGGGATGAACTCCGGCGCACAAACACAGCTAAGTCATTTTAATAATAGAGCGTCTGGAGACTCGGAGACGCGAGTCGCGAGCAGCGCGGGCGGCGTGGGGGCGCGAGTCACACGCGGAAATATCGCGATCTCGAACGGCGCGGAAGCGCGAGACGCGCACGCGAGTGAGGGGGACGCGATCTCGAGCGCCGCGGTAGCGCAAGTCGCGCGTGCGGGAGAAAGAGACGCGATCTCGAGCGGCGTGGGAACGCGAATATACGCGAGTGATAGTGTCGCGGTCGCGAGTGCCGACCTGGGGTACAAACTGAAACTCGACACGTACGACGGAACAACCCCGTTACAAGAATATTTCTCGCAATTGAGTTTGATCGCGCGTGCGAACCATTGGGATGACGCCACAAAAACGATCGTGTTGGCTTCGAGCCTGAGGGGAAAGGCACGCTCGGTCTTGGAAACGGTTCAAGATGTCGAGCGGTTAGATTTCGCGGAACTTAAAACAAAACTTGAGTTGCGTTTCGGGGAGGGACGACAATCACAGAACTGTTACGTCGCGTTTACGAACCGTAAACAAAAATTCGGGGAGGATTTGGCGACACTCGGATCCGAAATTGACAAACTTTCGCGCCTGGCGTACCCCGAGTGCCCATATGAGCTTTGCGATAAAATCGCTTGTGCGCAATTCGTTACGGCCGTTTCCGATAATTTTATTCGGCGAGCGCTTCAGATGGAGGGAATAACCTCCTTAATTCTGGCCGTTGAAAGGGCTAAAGCGCTCAAAGTTATCCAGGGGGATAATTTGGAGAGATACAGGGAGAATTTAAACAAGAATTTCGTGAAAAATGGAGATGGAAATTTGGTAAAGAATGAGGAACGTGATATCGGAGGAAAGACTGAGGAAAAGGATAAGGAGGGAAAGGGCCCGAAAAGGAATTGGCGAGGCAGCAAATTTGGCGCCGGCCGGGGGGAATGTTGGACGTGTGGTAAAACTGGGCATTTTCGATCGGAATGCCCCAATGAGGGAGGCGCGGTTTAGTTGAGCTTGATGGGGTGGGCTCAACTTTAAATAAAAATGTTTACAAAAAAAAAAGTCTTGTGATTGATTCTTTTTAATCTTTAAAGTGTTATGTTGTTCTTTGTTTCTGTGCGTCGTATGACTTTTTGTTTTAGAGGAAATCGACGGCATGTGTTGGTGAGATCGATAGGAGTCTCCACGTGTGGCAGATCGACAGCCAGAACTCCCAATCCGAAGTGGACCGCCTGCCCACGGTTTTTGACCCGTGGTTTTCCCGTGGGCCATAGGGCGAATGCCGGGCGGAGACCTGGGGAGCCCTGCGGGGCGCAGGGTCCACGGGAAGTTTCCCCCCCTTGTCCGAAGATTTCGCGAGAGAGCAGCGGTCGAGGAAGAGGACGACATTTCGGAGTACCGGAGGACTCGAGGGCGAGACAGTGCGGACGGCCCTCCTGAAGACGGCTTAGGAGAGTCTGGCCAGCTCTTCCCAGAGGTCGATTGTGAGGAGAAGGTCGTGGCGGCAAGAAGTTGTACTCGTCTGGGCACTGCTCCCCTTTGATTGTCGGGGCGACAATCTAGGAAGAGGGGGGGCAGTGTTGCGCCCGTGCCGAGACGCCCGGTAGAAGCCCGAAAAGCAGTCGCGAAGCGCTGCGTGACGTCGAGCCTTGACGACGAGCTGTTGCGTTTGTTTGTTTACTTCGGCCGTCTGTCAGATTCTCCGCCGGGCCTTCGAACCGTTCATACGTGTTCACGAGCCTTTGTTCTATTACATTACTGCATTAAACGAGTTCTTTTCTATTTCTGAGTATTTATTCCCGGTAACGGGATTGCGCGCCGCGTTCGCGAGTGAGTGCGTGAGAGTGTGTGCTGCGAACGCGCGGTTGAGCGCAACAATATTATATTATATTTATACTTTTATATTTATTATATATGTAACACATATATAATAAATATAAAAAATGTTTGTTGGTTACGAAATATATAACATTAATTAATAAATCGGCAAATGCAATTTCAAAACATTTCGTATAAATATCACAGAGTTATAGCGAAATACGTTTTAAGAAATATTAATTTAATAAACTTCATACAAAATCTACTTTTGAAAAAAATTAATTATTGTATTCATTATAGCTCGTATAGTAAAAATATATATACTTTTTTTCATGAACTAATTTTCTCACTTCAATCCATGATTTAACAAATTGAAAAAATACGTATGTTGAACGAAAGGTATCTATAAGTCTTACGTAATAAATATGAAACATACGCATACTGAAGATAGAAATTAATATCAGAAAACTTTCTCACTGTACAATCGAATCTTCCACTTTTGTCCACGCAATGTTCACAATGTCGTCACAATATTGCTTCAGGTGCTGTCGCGAATC
>NW_020212628.1:0-1163 GCF_003070985.1 Temnothorax curvispinosus
TGTCCCATTTTCTATTGCCTCTGCCTTTGTATTTTGTCCCGGCCTTAATAGTTATTTCCAATTCCGATCATAAATGTGCTTATACAAACGTAATAATCTATATATATACAGGAAGATGTCCTGACTGACTCACTCACTCACTCACTGACTCATCAACGCCCAGCCCAAACCCCTGAACCGAATTTTTACCAAAAGTATATGAAATAGGGGTAGAATTTTCCGGGGAGTGCCACTATGTGTATAGTTTTTTGTTACCGATTTTCTGGAAACCGGTTTTTCTAATTCTTCTAATTTTTCGGGAAATAATTCACCGAATTTCAAAGAATTGTAGATCAAACAGGGGTAGAATTTTCCGGGGAGTGCTATAAAGTGTATAATTTTTCGTTACCGATCTTTTTGGAAACCGGTACGGAAATTTTTTCAATTTTTCGGAAATTTATTGACCGAATTTTAAAGAAGTAGGGGTAGAATTTTGCTGGGAGCGCCATGATGTGTATAGTTTTCGTTGCCAATCTTTTTGGAAACCGGTTTTTTTAATTTTTCCAATTTTTCGGGAAATAATTGATTAAATCTCAAAGAATTATACATGAAGTAGGGGTAAAATTTCCCGGGGAGTGCTATAAATTGTACTATTTTTTATTACCAATCTTTTTGAAAACCGGTTCCGAATGACCGAATCTCAAAGAATTGTACATAAAGTAGGGGTTAAATTTCCCGGGGAGTGCTATCAAGTATATAATTAATTTTCGGGAAATAATTAATCGAATTATTGGCATAAGTTAGGTTAATTCGACTGTGTTTGTGGGTATATTTCTTATCTCTCGAATTTTAAAGAATTGTATTTAGAGAGAGAGAGAGAGAGAGAGAGAGAGAGAGAGAGGGAGAGAGAGAGAGAGAGAGGAAGAGGGAGAGGGAGAGGAAGAGGAAGAGAGAGATATTGATAATTGATATATATTTAATATGCCCAAGCAAGGCTAAAGGGCAAAACCAAATAACAAAGCAGTAATACATGCAAAATAAGCATAACAAACTACAGCACTTAAAACTACTTATAATTAACGCAACTTAAAACTAATCAAATTAACTTAGAACTTATCAAATCGCAACTAAGACTAGCGCACTTAAACTAAAAAGCACCACGCAGGCAAAACTAGACAAAACTA
>NW_020212629.1:0-7502 GCF_003070985.1 Temnothorax curvispinosus
ATGACAAACGAAAAAGCATCCGGATAAATGCGATCACGATGAGCCACCCCGCGTGCACCCACGACGACGAGGAAGACGATGAACAATCGACGGTGGATTATGAGGATTACGTGCAGGATATGCGGCGCATGGCTACGTATAATCCGGAATACCGAAACCTAATGGCGGACGAAAGTGTACCAAAGCAAGGAGAAACGAGAAACAAACGCGAAACGACAAGGTACGAGGGGCGCTACGAGAAGAACGACGTAGGTGAAACGCGCGATCCGTCAGCGAGAACGATAAAGGAACCCACGAAGGAGGCGGAAGCAGCCGAAGAGGAAAACCGCGGGGGAACTCGGAACAACAAAGCAACCAGGAAGACCGCGATAACGCGAAAACACGTACGATTCCGCGTGGAACCGCAAGCGGAAGTCAACGGTGACGCGAGTGACGCAATCCGCGAACAAACGATCGAAAAGTCAAACGGTGCGAAAGAGAAACCGACCAAACGCGATAATAGCCGCGAAGTCGACGGAGACGCGAAAGAAGGACCGAGCGAGCCGAAACACGCGAGACAAAATGCGAACATCGAACAGATAGGCGCGACGGCGATCCGCGTGACATACGGCATTGATCATAGTGACGAAAAGCCGACAACAACGGCGGCGGCGAAGGTGCGCAAAGGCAAAGTGAAACCCGATACGTCGAAGCGATTGCGAGTGTCGATAAGAGTGCGCGAACGTACCGGAATCGCGATACGCGGAAATAAGGCGGAAAGACAAAAGAAACAAAAACGCGACCGACGAACTAGATCGAGCGTGGCGCTCGCGACGGACGAGTCAGTTGGCAGGAGAACGTCAAACACGACAGACGTAAAATTAAGCGATCTGAAAACGGCGAGAATAACGTTGCGCAGAGTCGATCGTACGCGAGTGACGGACAATAGCGGAGAGTGCTCGACGGGCATAATGATGCTGTTCCGCGGATTGATGGGCGAAGAACGGGGCGACCCGGTGAGACGCCCAATAAATCGGCGTGATCGAGAACACCGCGACGAGCTGACGCGAAAAATCGAGGCAGTAAGTCGTATATTGGAGAGCCGACAGCAGTCGCGACAAGTGACGGATTACGGGAAGTCGTACGCGGCCCAGCTCCCGGCGATCGAACCCGAGGAAGACGAGCGCGGTGAGTGGATCAGCGACGTCGACGGCGAAGACAGCGACGAGAAGGACGACAACGAGGTCAACGACGCTGAAGATGAAGAACAGTCGAGCATGAGATTCCAACGTGAAACAAACACGTGGGTCACGGACGAACCGACGAGCCAACGAAAAGCGGCGCGAAACGCGAGAATGATCAATCGCCGCTTATTCGAAAACGAAGACAGAGAGGAGCGACAGGAGCGCGCGATCAAACGTGGATCGGAAAACCAATCGCTTGAGCAGCAACAGCGAGCGACTGCCAAGATAGAGGTAAGTCGAGCGAGCGAGGCAAGCTCGATGCTCGACTTGACGGGGAGAATGCAGCCGTGCACTGAGCTGCACCAACCGACCAACGCCCGAGCAACAGCCACCGGGCCAATCATCGAATTACTCATGCCGGGACTCACGGCGGCCGTGAGGGAGATGATCAAAAGCGAGCGGCAGGAATGGGCCATACGCTCGCTACCGACGATGAGGGTGCCGATCATCCAAGTGCGGCGATGCAACGAAGTTGGCGGCAGGAGGAATGACGCGCGGGCAGGGCGAAGCGCTTCGCTGACCGACGACCAGACGACAGAAGAAACGGGGAGCGGAGGTGCCGCTGAAGAAGCTCGAGGCCAGCGGGCCGATAAGTTAACTATGTAAAAGAATGAATAAATAAAACGCAATGACTTCGTCAATAAAAATAGACGCGAGCGTATTCAATTAGTATTAAGCGAAAGATGATGAGTTCCGAGCGCGATAGTGCGAACTGGCGAACCGACTGGGTCAGTAGCTTAGGAAAATGATGCACGAACGCCGCGGACTATACTCAGCGGGTTATGTTGAGTACCGAGCGCGATAGAGCGAGCTGGTAAACCGACGGCGGGATAGGCTCAGCAGCTTAGGAAAATGATGCACGAACGCCGCGGAATATACTCAGCGGGTTGTGATGAGTACCGAGCGCGATAGCACGAACCGGTAAACCAACCACGGGACGGGCTCAGCAGCTTGGGAGCGCGATGCATAAGCGCCGCGTATGTCACTCAACGCGTGGCGATGAGTTCCGAGCGCGATAGCGCGGACTTGCGAACCAACCACGGGACGGGCTCAGCAGCTTAAGAGCGCGATTCATAAACGCCGCGTGTTTCACTCAGCGTGTTGCGATGAGCGCCCAGCGCGATAACGCGAACTTGCGAACAAGCCACGGGACCGGTTCAGCAACCTAGGAACGCGATGCATAGACGCCGCATATTCCACTCAGCGAGTTGCAATGAGTTTCAAGCGCGAGAGTGCGAAATAGCCGACCGACAACGGGAGCGGCTTAGCAACCTAGGAGCGCGATGCATAGATACCGAGTATTCCGCTCAGCGAGTTATGATGAGTTCCGAGCGCGGTAGGGCGAAAGCGCCAACCGATGACGAAATCGGCTCACCGATGCAGCAGCATGACGCGTAAATCCAACGTAATCCATTTAGCGAGTTTCGCTGCGATCCGAGCGCGGTAAAGCGAGATAGCCGACCGTAGGCAGGATCGGATTAGCGACGTGGAAACGCGAAGCGGAATTGCCGGGTAATGTATCCAGCGAATTTCGATGCGATCCGAGCGCGGTAAGAGCAGAATAACCGACCGTAGGCAGGATCGTATTATCGACGTAGAAACGCGGAGCGGAACCGCCGGGCAATATATCCAGCAAGTTCCGATGCAAGCCAAGCGCGGCAATGCGAAATAGCCGACCGTAGGCAGAATCGGAGTGTCGAAGTAAGAGCGTAATGCGAAAACGCCGCGTAGTCGATCCATCAATTACCGATGGGTTCCGAGCGCGGCGAGGCAAAAGAGGCAACGCGAGGACGAACCCGCGATAGAACCTAGCATAGGAAATCGTAACGAGCGGAAACATGTAGAATCTTCTGGATCGTTCCAAGATTCGATTCGTCGAGCGTAAACATGTTTGCGCGAAAAGTGAAAGCGCGCGGAATGCGGAAGTATTTGCGCTACTGCGTAGCGAGTAAATACAAATGTTGGCCAGATGTACGGCTGTGAACAAAAGGTGTTTGCGCGCGAAACAATAAGACCATCCACGAGGCTATTGACACAGCTGCCGTTGTAGGCACAGGTGTCCGGCGATAGCGACAAGTGGGGCGATCCCCACTCGATCGAGGTGGGCCAGCCGAGCCGAGGAATCGAGGAATTCGTCTCTCGGCTCTCGATGCGAACGGTCCTCGCATCGGAGCACTCGTCTCACTTAGAATAATCTGGCGTACGGTGTTGGCTTCCTGTAGTCAGGAGCATCGGCGTAAGATAGACAATTTGGTCTCAACGCGTGCGTTAACAGCGAGCGAGAACGAGAACGATCCCGCTTAACGGGGCGTTATACCGCGAGTCCATGTAACGTAACTGAATCAAAAAGAAATAAATTATAACTTAACTCTTGTTGCGAAAACATACGTGTGACGACTATCATTCAATCCGAGACAACCTGCAAAGACTTACCTATCCCAATCGTAATCTCGCCTGTCGGCCGCCCGAAATCCTCCATCGACGAACACGCACAGAGGCTGAGGCCCAGCCAAGCGGTGCTGTCCAGCAGAAGCGAAGGAAGTCCCTTGAGCGGAGAGGTCCAACAGGTCCAGCCGGTCGATCCGGAGACAGATGGGAGCTGAAACAGAGTCGTAGAGAGGGGAATTAGCAAAGTCAGCGAAAGGTTGGTCATTCATCAGTATCTTTCTCGATAGGCCTAGGTTAAAATCGAGTGGCGACCGTGATAATTAATGATCTCGAGGGCGTGTGGTTAATGTCGATCCTCCGTCCGGCTACAACCTAACCCAACCCTGAAACCGACGGCTGCACCATCAATTTCAGCATCGACCTCTGAGCATAGCGGCAAAGTACACCAGCCAACCGAGGCAGCCCAGACGACCGATTCAGCGCAGGGCATGGCGGAGCCGTACAATAAGCCGGGGGAACCGACCAATCCCGACACAGAAAACGTCGAAGGGGCAGAGGACTGCAGCTTCGAAAGCGTTGCGAGTACGCAGATCCTCTCGCCCATTGAGGAGATCATCTCCAAGGCAATCCGCCTCGAACAGAGTCAGCCAGTCGAGATTCAGCCCGCTTGACACGGCGAGACACGCGAACAGCCCGCTGGACACGGCGAGGTGGTAAAACAGCCCGCTGGACACGGCGAGGCAATCCCAGTCATAACCGGCCAACCGAGGAGCACCGGGGACGACGACACAGACTTTGGCCTGATGAGCCAACCAGCACCGCCGGGCCAATAGAAGGACTCCGTGCGATACTTAATAAACATTTAATATTAACCTTTTGTTATTGACCACTAGTGCATGTGCAATTTAGATGACAACCCATATAAGGGATCAGAGTCAATAGAGTCCGCATAGAGGACCGACTATTTTATTTGAATTTTAGTTTTATTATTTTATTTTGTTTTATTTCACATGATTATTTCGATTATCGATTGCGCATGTTTTGTAATAAGTACTCCAAGAAAGCAATTTTTCATAAAAAACATATATATTACTTTATCACACCTGATATCCTAATTCATTCCTTACCTACCATAAAACACATTCAAATTCACGTACAGAAACTCAGTTTCAAAAGATATTACAGTAGAGTCTACAACGATTCATTCATTATCAGAAGTATGAAAATAAGTTTTGCTAAAGAGCCAATCACAGGCCAACGTTCCATTATGAACTCAGACAAGTATAGAATCATAGTTCTTGCATTCATATTTTCTTTGTTTGCTATTTTAATAGTTTGCATATTACTGCTAGCGTATTCCAACGTTAACAAAGCCATTCCGTATTACCAGGCATAAGACAAGTTCAAAATTACAAAGATGAAGTTCAAAGAATACCTAGTGATTACCCTTATCATATTCCTACCAATAATAATTAACTTTCCAGACGTTCAAACCGTCAGCATAATTTTCACACTTTATACCTTATACATTTTATTATTAAGCCTCGAGTTAGATCCCAGAGTGATTCCCGAGCACCCTTAATCCTATTCACGCATGATTTGCGACAGCGAGTGCCGAGAGCACGAGCGAGGGACCAGCGAGCCCGTACTTTATTATTTTGTATTCATTTTTCATGTTTTATTATTAATTTGACAGTAAAGGCATAATGCCGAATAGCGAGGACCAATGGGACTCATCCCGGTCTATTTTATTAAGAATAGCGCTAGTTGCGTTAGATTTAACTATTTTATGTATTCTCGACACAGCGATAGCCAATAGGAGCGATTCCTAGCAATTCGACATAGTTTTACAGAGTTTCAGATTGATTTATGATTTTGCAAGGCCAAGAGCCAATAAAAGCGCTCATCGGATTGAGACGGATTATGAACGCGACGGATCGACCAATAGGAAGCGAGCTTAGCTCCGCGAAGCGAGAGAATGTCGTGAAGCGCGTAATTGCATTGTATAACTTCATTTACGTTTTATTTCATTTATTCCCTGTCGAGACAAATACGATTAATCGTATTTCATGCAGCGAGATGCATTATTCATTATTTTATATACTTACCGTTCGGATACTTACCGACGATACGAACCAGTCCATTGATTGGGCGAGACGATCCCGCGAAGACCCGGTACCTGAAAGAAAAGGAGAATTAATAAAATTGATTCTAGTAATTATGATACTTACCTGGTTAATTAAGGGAACGTCAAAGAGACCATTTTCGGTCACTCGGAAATCGTTCCGAGTGACTTGCCGCGAGTTTGCACATAGTGCAGATTGCGACGGCTGGCATTGGTTGCCGCGTCCGAAAGCGAGAGCCCATGTCCGCCGTTGCAATGGCCGCATTCAGGAAAGACAACTGTTGAGTGAGCGGTCAGTGATTCTTTAATATGATTGGTTCTTACCTTTGGTTCTTCTCCGGATCTAAGTGTAAGAACCAATCATAATGAGCGCTCACTCAACAGTTGTGTTGCCTGAACGCGGCCAATGCCAATCCAGTATCTCGGTCGTAAAATCGAGCTGAGCCAACGAGAACGGCTCAGCCAATGAGAATAGCGTCACAGGGATCGTGTCGCTCGTCACCAAGCGACGCGATTGGCTGAAATCCCGAAAGACGCGCGATTGCATGACTTTCGCGCGTAAAAGCGAGGCAACACGCCTGCGCCAGCATCGAAGTGGGGGGATGAGTAACGTTCCTCCCGGACAGTTCGCCGGTATATTTCGAGGCGTGCACACGTTTCGACGTTGCGCGCGACAAACTCGATACGGTGTGCTTATCCCGTGGCCGTATACGATAATTACGCGACTATTAACCACGCGTTAACGGTAATTAACCGAAGATAGCTCGATACGACGGTACGCAGTGTTCGTTAACGATCGACGCGAGTGAGCGCGCGATAGAACCTGTCCGTGCGTGTACTGAGATACTGTAACTGTGAAATTATTAAACTATTATTTGTTTATAATAAACAAAGAGTGATTATTTGCGACCCCAGTGAATATCCTCTCCGTATATCAGTGTCACACGTGCGCTTAAAACGGGCGTTGCCAACGGCCTTGAACACGTCCGCGTCGTGTACATCGGCGGCCGCACAGCCTGAAGGAAGGACGGGGCACCGCATAGCAACAGGGTTTCTGTATATTTCCCGAAAGATACAGTGGCGACCGTAATTTCTGCCCAAGTAGTAAGTGGCATGTGTTTGATTTTAATATCATTAATCGTTGATTCGGTCACAACCTAACCTTGCAACCGTACACTTCGGGTAGGCAGGCGAAAGCGGGTGACAGCCCGCAAGGAACGAGTCAGCGGACGCAGCAACCGGAGGAGCGAGCGGAGATGACGACCGCACTCCCGGACAGCGGGCGGAGCGAAAATACTCGCGACTTCATTGATGTTCGAGATAAGAAAAAACGGCGCTTGCGCGACGGCGAACGCATACAATGTAAGATGAGAATAAATTTTCCGGCGAGTACGAAGGAGAGACTCGTCGTGAGGAATAGGCGCGAAATCCAGGCGATCATTTGGGTTTTCCAGTTTCTATTAAATAAGACCGCATCAGGCCCATATGGTGATTTCTTGCTTTGAACACAAAATGGCGTTAAGCCCATATGGCTATTTCTTTATCTAGATATAAGAATCCGATGTCAAAGAAGGCACTCGGAGACAGATATATACAAATTCATTTTATTTTTGGTTCTCTCATTTATCGATAAAGACATTCACGGTTTCCTTGAGATCATATTTACGGTATAGCTTTATGACTCGTTAGAGATATAGCATTAAGTCGCGTTGAAAGCCCATACGGCCAGTTACATTTAGTTTTTGCGTATCATTGAAATATAGGCT
>NW_020212630.1:0-19787 GCF_003070985.1 Temnothorax curvispinosus
TATCCGTAGTTGCAGACAAATTCCTATAGGTCGACATTGCGTACAGATGCAGATGGATGCGGTATCCGTAATTACGGATAGATACCGTCAGCATCTGATGCGTACAGAATGCGGACAGAAACATACAGGACTCGTATCCGTAGTTGCAGACAAATTCCTATAGGTCGACATTGCGTACAGAGGCAGATGGACGACGACTCGCGACGACGCCGGCGCCGCTAGGCGGCGCATGATGGAAAGCGTTTCTCACATTTAAAATACAACCAGCCATAATATATAAGCAGGCGTTCTGTCAGGCGACAACCAGAAAAATTACAGTGTCTGGAGGAATCCCTTCTCCTGGCGTTTAAAGGTAGAATCTACCTGATAACTACAAACCTCCCACAATGTACATGTATTTGCAGTAATAAGAAATGAATAAAATGCATTTGCAGTTAGAAACAGATAGAGCGGGCAAATCATAATTGCATGCAAATGCAGATAGATATCCTACCTGGTTTTGCAATCAGATGCGGATAGACATTCAAAACTGGTTGCGTATAGAAACGGATAGGATTCGTAATTACGTTTGCGTATAGATTCGGATAAGTTCCGTTCCGTATAAATGCAGATAGATATTCTGTCAGGTTCCGCAATCAGATGCGGATAGACATTCAAAACTGGTTGCGTATAGAAACGGATAAGATTCGTAATTACGTTTGCGCATAGATTCGGATAAGTTCCGTTCCGTTAGGAATCAGTTAGATGCAGTTAGCCTTTTCCCACCGTCTTTGCGTACACAGTCTTATAGAATCTGCAACACTTTTCATCTGTTTCTATCCGTAATTGCAGGGAAAGAAACGCATAGTAAAGCAGTCAGAAACGGATAGAACGCACGTTCTATCCGTTTCTAACGGTAATTTTTATTAGGGCCCCTCGTCGACCGTGATCTACGACTTCGATGGCTAAAAACTATAAAGTAAAAGAAACTTTTAGTTAGATTTTGTTGATGGCGTGTGCGCAATAGGCCACTTTCTACGCACTTTGTAATATAAAATAGGGTGTGTAACACGTGCGGGTTGAGAATTGGACACGAGTGCGGGTGATTGCACTCGTCTTCGGCTCGTGCGTCCACTCCGCACTCGTGTCCAATTTTCAACTTCCCGCTCTTAATTGTTACACAAATAACTATTTCTTTTTGGTCTTTTCTACCCCAATTTCATATATAATTCTTTAAAATTTGGTTGATTAGACCTAGCTTTACATGCGATCAAAAGTCCATATACGAAGTTTATGAAAACAAAGCTTCCTCTATGAGAAAGCAAAAAAACTGTCCGAAACTGAGCATTTTCTCGTGAATGCAATTTTAGCGTAGTTTGGCATTAAGGTAGTTAGTCCGTAAACTCATTTTCTTGGAAACCTCATAAAATTTGAACAGTATATATTAACATGATTTACACACTTGCGCAATTAGAAAAAAATTGACCGTACCGAAGCTGAGATAATTGAAATCAAAAGTACCTTTTACATGTATTACAGGTACGAAAACGGTTTCCGATACCACGTTTTTAATTGTAGCGATCTAACTACTTTGGCAACTTTTATGAAAAACAAGAAGACATAGAAAAGACTTGTAAAAATATACTTGCAAAAATACAAGACCTTTGACCGTTTAGTTTCGAAGTAATTGATACTTAAAGTACATAATTCCCCTGATTTGGGTGCGGGGTCCTTTCTGATACTAGCGGTGGACGCATATTACTACGTTTACGCGAGCGTTACTTCTGTATAGTAACTTACGATAATTCCTTCGCGTAAACGGGATTTTGTAGTAACTTACGATAATTTACTCCGCGTGAACGAGTGAATTATAGTAAGTTACTACAGAAGTAACGTTCGCGTAAACGTAGTATATGACAGCTAACCTTTGAAGTTAGTTTTGAAGTGAACCTAATCTAGTAGCACACATTTATAGTGTCTATATACATGTAGGGCAGACCGGGGCTAGACCGTCCGCTTTTTTTCGGTGCCAATTTTTAACAAAATAAATAATTGTGGTTAAATGTGGTATACCACTGTAAAGAGTAAACCTTTAGCTACAAAATTTATATAGGAAATTTTTGTCTACGTCGTTTTGTTTAACCGGTATAGAGCAAAAACGACAACGGTGCAAAAATTGAAATCTAAAAAATGCCGGGGTTAAACCGTCACACTACATTTTCAATACATATACGTACATCTAATTCTGAAAAATAATAGGATACACTTTAATAATTGTTTTTGAAAAGAAAAATATAAAAATTTATTTGAAATTGTTATGCAAAACATTATTAAAGAATAATTGTTTTACCTATTCCTTAAAACAATTAAGGCACGTGAATACAGATCCTGACGAGCGCACGACGACGACGACGACCACCACCACCACCACTACACTGACACTGATACAATGACCAACAACGACGATCTACCGCGGCCGGGACGATCTACCACGCGCGCGGCATGTCAACTCTCGCGCGGAAATCGCGGAATCTCTGAGTCGTGTCTCGCCGTACCTCGCCGACGTGCCGTGAGCGTGAGCGTGAGCAATCTCGAAAACAACGGTCCGCCATCTTTTCGGTCGGCCAAAACACCCATTTTGCGACGATACGTGCGTACCATTTCCCTCCTATACAAACTGATGCACGTGCAAGGGAAGACAGAATCACGCTCGAGGGAAACCTAACCTGAAATCGCCGTGAGCTGAAGTCGTGCGCCCGGCGCGCCACAGTGACGAGACAGGCGGATTAGCCCCGGGTGCTTACAGATGGATTAGCCCCAAACACAAGTTTCAGGTTTAATCGCCCACGAAATATTAGACATCAACGATAATGAAAAAACTACACTGGATTCGTGTTCAGCATGCATTACTCTTTATAATCACGTACCTCAAGATTTGGAGAGCAAATATTATTGCAGATATTACAAAATTTCCACGCGCAGAAAATTTCACTTTTACCTTCCGAAAACACGTTTGCCCTTGTAAAAATCATAACACGACAGGTAACCTGCCGAACCTCTGTTGGTCACATGGGTGCCATAAACAGCGTTTACAATGTTAATAGCGAGTTCGCACAATATACAGGTTCCGAGATATTTGATTAGACGTATTTACCCCGTAGACGTTTTAGCCCCGGTCTCCCCTACATATGAGATTCTTACACACACATGCATAACGCGGACAATTCCAGCCAAATACTATGTGTCATTTGTCTATCATTAACTTTTTGACAGTATTGTCACGGACTAACTACTTTAAGTTAATTGCATTTCTAATTGTAGTTTTCGATGATTTTTTGTCGTAGTTAGTTGTAGTTTGGCGGAGTTGTTAAAAATGTTTGAAACTTTTTTACGCTTATCTACAAACAATTAAGAAAGTTTTCGAAATCGCGCATTTTCTTGTGATTAGTTGTAATTTTAGCATTGTTTAGCATTAAAACTTCTTCTTTCCATGTAATATCTCTACTTTAC
This sequence comes from Temnothorax curvispinosus, assembly GCF_003070985.1. Taxonomy (NCBI): domain Eukaryota; kingdom Metazoa; phylum Arthropoda; class Insecta; order Hymenoptera; family Formicidae; genus Temnothorax; species Temnothorax curvispinosus. The sequence goes on from NW_020212630.1 coordinate 3,490, forward strand.
TTACAGTTTCCACGTTTTTTTTTTCGTAATTAGTTGTAGTTTGGCGCAGTTGTTGCATAAAAAGTTGGAGAATTTTTTTCCGCCAGGGCTCATTTTCTAATTAGTCGCTTTCATTTATATAATTTTTTTCTGTTATAGACAACCCTGCCGGATTTATTATCTTATTTTCCAGCCGGTAGTTCTGTACAAACATTAGAGCATTTTTACCAAAATATACGTATAAGTGAGTATTCCCCCTTTCACATAAAACAGTATTATTCCCTTTTATAAAACAATATTCCGGTTGATAATTTTCTACAGATTACTTTATAATTGTATGCACGGGCACTAATCTTTTTTCAAATATACTTTTAAGTTTTGGACGTAATTATAAATGTACGATTAATATCAATTGTTGCAGAGGACTTTCGAAACTATGATTATGGAATAGCTGAAAACTATAAGCGATACAAACAGAAAATACCCCCAAGTTATGATTTCAAAAAGATTACTGCTCCAATAATTTTATTTTACTCAGCAAATGATATGGTTGTGACAAAAGAGGTAACAGTAGTTCTCTGTTGTTAAGTTTTTCATTGCAGTTTAATTTTTACTTACAAATAAAAGCAAAAGAAATAAATATTTATTCAACATGACAAAATTGTGATAAATTTGTTAACAATATAAAAGAATCCGATTGAATGTAATGCAAAGTGTAATAGGAAAAAACAGTTGATTTGTATTAATCGGATCTATTTTCTACTCTTCATATATTTAAATCATCTCGTTATTAATATCGTTCTTTCATTATTGGATTTTTAATTTTCAGAATGTGTTGGAACTTGGCAAACGCTTACCAAATGTTCTTTTAACGGAGGAAGTTCCATTTAAGCATTTCAGTCACGTAGATTTCCTGTGGGCAATCAACGCGAAAACTCTTTTATACGATCGTTTGTTAGAACTATTACAAAAGTTTGATGCTGACCAAAATAAGTCTATGAAATAAATCTAATCGATGAATGTAAATTAAAAGCAGGAGAGAAACCTTAATCTCTCTATATAATATGAAATGTAAACGTAGAATTGCTAAAATATTAGAAAAGTATATATGAGGTGTGATCAAAAGTTTGTGGAATTTTTTAATTTTCCGCGCTAGAATAAGTGTCCAGATAGAATACTATATTTTTTTATATGTTGGTACACTTGTGCTTGAAATACCCAGGTAGCAACCTCATAGAAGTTAGCCGGACAATTTCGACTTATGACATTTTTTTTTACGAATCGATTGTTAGTTGTTTGTTATTGATTGTTAGACTAATTAGAATGTTTGTTAGTTAATAGTTTTTACGTAATCACGAAAATAATTTTTAGTGTTAATTTAGCCGGTAAATATAGAATTCTTTACAATTTTTTATTAAAACCGTGGTCAATCGATGCGGAATCGTTTGTTAGTTCCGAATATACTAATTAAAACGTTTATTAGATCACGGTTTCGCTAAAAAAAACCGAAAAACTGTATATCGTTTAACTGCCGGAGAGTGCCCTGATAACACAGTCTGATAGTTCAGATACGTCCCGAAGAAGTGCGTAAGAAAACAGTCAAAAATTGCGACAGAAGTGCATAATATCTGTGTTTAACGAGTACTTACTGGTACTATTGCAGTAGTCTGCTGTAAGAAGCTACTGTGAAATTTTATACTATTTGTTAAAAGTAAACATGCAGCAGAAATGTGAAAACAATATGGAAGTATCTGCCCAACAGAAAAATAACAGCAAATCGCGTTAGACTCTTCACGCACACTTGACTGCTTTTTGCAGCAGAGTTTTGAGTACAGATCCGACCGGCAGAAATGTGAAAATAAGAACGTGCAAGCATCTGCCCGTGAGAAAAAGAGCAGTCGAGTGTGCTAGACGCTTGAAACATATTTGCAGCAAAATTTCACAAGTGTATGTCGCTTAAATTGTTGTTTTTGCCGTACAGATCTTTTTTTTTTTTTTTTTAATTGAAATATAAGAAATATGACCATGGGAGAAACCCATATGGCCTGTTTACATGGGTTGAATCACAGATTATGTGTTGGATATTTATATTAAGGTCGTATCACACGCACACCTCAATAGAGGTGCTCCAGTCCTAATATACATTCATTTAAAGCTACAGGCCTATTCAAAATAGCTATCTCGAGAGGGAGTGTCGTTATGACACCCACGCAGCCGCGCGCAAAGCCCTATAAGTATTAGGAGGAAGATCCTCCTTGAAACCCAACATAAACCTTATAAACCTTATAACTCGACTCGCCTTTCAAATCTTTATATGAAAAATTAAAAATAGAAAACACAAAAAAACGCACAACAAATAAATAAATATGAGGTTTCCTATCGTGTTGCACTTTAAAATTAAGACTTAAAACTTAAACTTACAAATCTAATAAAATTACGCCCAGATAACAATGGTAATCAGTTGAACGCTAACTAAATTAACCAATATTGCCTTAAAGTTGAGGCAGAGCACACCTCGATTGCGTCTATTCGTACAATTCCTTCAAACATCCTTAGGTGTAATTTTCTGTTAAATTCTAATAAGAGGGTCCTTAATCATATAAAGATCGGCAATGAACATATAAACTTTTCCAGAATGAATGCCACTTCCGGTACAGGGAGCTGAAGTAAAAACTCCAACGAGTAGGGGCCATAACCGAACAGTCTAGACAAAGCCTTTATCAAGGTTTCACGTTGATCGTCATATTTGAAGCAAGTCCAGAAAACGTGTTCTGGAGTCTCCAACTCTCCGCAATATGGGCAGTCCGGGGAATCCACCATGAGGAATCTAAACAAACTATCATGAAGGGACGAGTGTCCACATCTCAAACGATTAATAGAAGTAAATGCCCTTCTCTTAATGATAAATTCATCAAACCATGCACTTTTAAAGTCAACGTTACTCTGATCATAGAAGAATGAAAAGAACCTAGACCCTCTGAAGATCCTTTCCTCAAAACACCATTCTATCGATTCTTTGATAGTTTCATTTTTCCATAAACGCTTTAACTCTCTATGAGGAATTTCTTTGAAATCTCCACGTGGGCCATTGCAAGCTGCCTTGGCGGCCCTATCTGCTAGTTCATTCCCTTTAATACCCACGTGCGAGGGGATCCAAACAAGATTGATATTCCAGTTCTTCTTTGCAAATTTAACCAGAAGGTTTCTTATTTCTAAGATCAAGAATGAGGTCTGGGAAGGCTTAAAGCAAGAAGAGATAGCCAGTAAGTTAGAGAGTGAGTCCGAGAAAATAAAGGCTTCAGACCATTCATGTTCCTCACAGATCTGAAGGGCTTTTAGGATAGCCATTGATTCCACCGTAAAGGAGGAAAGGAAGCCAAAGGAGGATGCACTGAATAATACCTCGCCAGACTGCGAAACAACCGAGAAGCCAGAGGAATTTACCTCCTTCATATTAGTAGATCCATCTGTGAAAATAGCTTGATTCGAGAGCAAGACCTGGCCAAAAATCTCATTAAATTTAGCCGCGGGAGCAGAATCTTTTTTAATTAAATCACCGGAGACCTTGTCCACCTCTAGATGGGCGAACAGAGCTTCAAAATTCTCAGGGTAGCAAATCGGATGTTCCCTCTGAGGGATATATTCCATATACTCCTGAAAAGAGGAGAGAGCCTCTAAAAAGGGGTCGCTCATGCGTCTACCATGCACAATAGGTCTGCTGTTGCTTAAGTGTGTTAGTTTTTCCTTCAGGGGATGCGATGCGCTGGACCAAACTCTAAAAAGAAAACCCAATGCCAGATATTTGAATCTAAAATAGAGGGAGGGTTCGCGAAGTTCTGCAAGCATAACGTTAAGGGGAGTTGAACATCTGTAACCCATAATTAATCTGATTGCTCTCATCTGAATTTTGTCCACCTTCGTAGACAGGTCCCTGGAGACAGAATTCATAAGGAATCCTGCATACTCAAGTCTAGAGCGGATTAACGCCCTATACACCTTTCTAAGGACATATGCGTCAGAGCCCCACCACTTCCTACCTAAGCATTTGAGAGTTCTGATTGAGTTTGCACATCTCTTTTCTAGCTTCAACATATGAAACTTCCAATTTAGATTTTTATGAAAGGAGACTCCTAGAAAAAGTGCCACATCAGATGGGTGAATTACAATACCAGAAACGTTCAAAGGGGTGTTCATTTTCATTCTAGTCTTATTAAAAATACAAAACTGTGTCTTTAATGGAGATAATACCAACCCAATTTCCTTTAACTTCTCCTCAATACGTTTAATAACCTGCTCTAAATTCTTTATTCCAGTAGCCAGCGACGGGGAGGTTGAGTAGAGACAAATATCATCTGCATACTGAAGCATATGCACATCACCGTGATTCATGTTATCTATTTCGGTAACATGTATTGTGTATAGTATCGGGCTCATTACACTACCCTGCGGAAGACTCCGATAAGCGAACCTTTTTTCATCCAACTCATGAAAGCTACATGAAACCCTTCTAAAAGAGATCAAATTATAAATAAATGTTTTGCTCTGTGGGGGGAGGCCTAGAGTAGCTAACTTATCAATGAGAACATCCGGAAGGACAGAGTCATAAGCTGATTTTACATCTAAAAACGCAGCTGGAATAGCCCTTCTCTCTTCAAATCCTATCAAAATATCCGTGTATAAGATTGTTAAGTTGTCAAGACAGCTTCTCTGTCTTCTAAACCCATATTGCGAATCCGGGATAAGTTTATTCACTTCTAACCACCAAAGAAGTCTATTCGTCACTAATCTTTCCATGACTTTACATAAACATGATGAGAGTGATATAGGTCGGAATTTATTATTAGATCCTTGTTTTGGAATAAAGAAAACCAAGTAGTCTCTCCATTCTTCCGGAAAACTGCCCTCCTTGTAGAGGAGATTGTAAATTTTTAAGAGAAAAGCTTTACCCAACGGGGAAAATTTCTTAATAATTCTATAATTGATTCCATCCAGTCCAGGGCTAGAACCTAAATTTACCGATTCCAAAGCCCAATCAAGTTCCTCAGGCAGAAAGGGCAAGTCCAGGAAAGGATCCGTTCCCGGTGAACTCAAGGATTCATCTGGTCGAGGAGTGGGAGCCCACGGGGGGAAAAGTTCGTCAATTTGGTTACGGACACTGTCAATTTTCTCAGCAGGAACTGCTCTACCTGTCTCAGTCCTATTCCATCTCGAATCAAATCTCCTCATGGTGTCCCAAACTATTTTGGGATTCGTATCTCTTTTAAGGGATTCTGCAAATTCCTTAAAAGCCTCAAGTTTAATCCTCCTTAAACCTTTCTTTGTTATCCCACACTGATATCTGTAAGCCTCATAATCTACAGCTCTACCCGTTTCCATAAAAATCTGTAGTTTTAACTTTTTTTCCGCTATCAATGCATCGCATTCCTCATTCCACCAAATACACGGAGGATGAGGAGGAGAGGGGGGGAGGGTTCCGAGGATTCCCCGGGGTAGCCCCCCTCACTGCCTCCTCCACAATTGCTAAGAACGAAGAATACAAGACCGTGGGGCTGAGCTGATCCGACAACATCAAGATTCTAAGATCTTTGTCCATAATAGAGCTAAACCGATTCCAATCTGTGTGCTTATTGTATAATTTGGTTCGCTTACGTGGAAAAGAGGAGGGGCCTCTGTTCATTGACGACGTAATCAAAACCGGATAATGATCCGATCCCCAGGCATCATCCAAAGTCTGACATCTCAGTCTAGGAGCGATGGAAGCATGACAGAACGCCAAATCGATGGTTGAAGGGCCGCACGAAGCGTTGCCCAAGAAGGACGGGGCACCGTCACTTACTAGAACGAGTTCAGTATCCTCGATTGCCGACGACAGTAGCCTACCCGATTGACAGAGGAACGAAGACCCCCACGCCGGGCTGTGAGAGTTGAAATCACCTACGAACATACATCTATTAGATCCATTATTGTTATCAAATTGAGTGAAAAATCTTATCCACTCGTTTTCAGAAAGTTGACCACTCTGAGGGGGTTTATAGCAAGATATAATAATAAGATTAAAATCGGAGAAAAAAATTTCAATTGCACATGCTTCTATTTTACCTGCACAGTCCTCCAGTACAGAAATCTCTCTGTATTTAAGGGCATGACTAACTAAAATAGCCACCCCTCCGCCTCTACCTATAACCCTATCCCGTCTCACCGTATCGAACCCTCTCAACATGAAATTGAATTGTGGTTTAAGCCATGTTTCCGAAATTGCTGCGCAATCGAATAATGTACTCTGCCTTTCCAGTTCTTGAAAACGCTGTAACAAAGAATGTGCATTCCAATGTATCAACCTAAATTTATCCATTTCAAAATACGGAATGAGAAAAACCCGGAAAGAAAAAATTAAGAAAAAGTAAAAAAAATTATAAAAGAAAATTTACCTATTCAGTAAAAATATAAAAATGAAAAAGTTATTAGGATTATAAAAATGCGAAGTTTTAAGGCAAAGCAAACTGATTAAGCTATTAAAGATTCTGTAATAATAATAACAAAGGGCGTTAACGCGTAAAAAGGTAAAAAGGAGAAAACTTTTGACAAAACTCTATTCTTTTATGGTCTCCTCATGGAGCTTCATGGTTTTCTCCAGCCTAGTCACCAGTTGGTCCAGTTTCTTCATGGTAGACGCCTTTTCCATTATTTCCAAGAGTTTGGAGGAGATCTCCGGAGCCACCTTCATAAGGCTAGCAGCGAATGTTCTTCCTCTCGAACTGGATTGTAGACTTGTCGCAAAGTTTGACGTAGACACGCCGCCCCTCGAAGGAAGAAAAGGGAAGTTTCTTGAAGAAAACACTGGCGGCCGCCGATCCTCATAGAACGGGCAATTTTTATTTTCCCTTTTCTGAACTAAGGCCCTTGCCTCCATAAAGGGAAGGTTGTCAGCAGCCATAACTTTTGCAATCTCGAGGTTCTTCATAAATTTAAGGCATTTTCTATCACTGGTAGCGTGTTCTTCCTCGCAATTGATACATTTCTTTGGTTCGGAACAAGGCGTCTCCTTAGAGCTAACATGGTCCTCGCTGCCACATTGCAAACACCTGGGATTTTTTTCACAAAATTTAGACAGATGACCAAATAGGCCGCAGTTGAAACAGAGTCGTACCGACCTTTAAAACGGTGATGTATGAACAATTGTTCTATAGACCTTTATATGGGTCCGGCAATTCTTCACCCAATTTCTGGACACAGACCGCCTCCGAGTCCGACCAAATACCAGTGGTGCGATCTCTTCTTTTCAGCCTGAAGAGGTCCGAGATTAGAATATCTTGATTCTCTTCCTCGATTACAGTCTTTAGCTCAGCCAAGGATAAGTCGAGAGGAATATTTCTTATAACAAATTGACGAGTTAATTTGTACTTCGGAATGTATGTTATAAATCCTTCATCCTTAATGAACTTGTTCCTCAGAGCCATGTTAGCCGCGGCCTTTGACGGAAATGTAACCCTCCACGTGTTGAATGAAGAAGGCGCAACGCTGTCATATTTTACGTTCGCTGACATGAGTTTTTTAGCCATTGTGATAATTGAGAAGCGTTTTCTGGGCTGATCCTTTGTCGTAGGGATGCGGAACAAAACTATAAAAGGAGCTTTTGTGTAAGCCCCATACAAGGAAGTCGACTCACTTGACCCGGACTTGCTGCCCTGATTCTTAATTGGTGGGATAACCTCTCCTTTCGTATTTGTCTTAACCGTACCCGTCTGAGCTTGTTTACCTGATTTCTTCGAGGTGAAAGACGTAGTACTCGAGTTGACTTGTCTTTTCTTACTGCTCTTATTATTCGCCACGGATCCTACAGCCTCCTCCTCTTCAGTGGAAGAGGGAAGGGGACGCTTTCTTGATTCATCTTCAAACTCCATATTTTCCGTCATTTCCCCCTGATAATTCTTTGACTGCGATAGAAAAGCTTGAAAGTCTTCTCTTGCGTCTTCAAAAGTAGGCGAAGCGGGGGACGGGGGGTTGCCCCCAGCCGACATGTCGGCTGAAAGAGGTTAACGCCCCTCTCGCGAAGAAATATTCCTCACACGCAATGAACCATCAAGCAGTAGCCCCACACAAAAAGACTCCCGGCAAACAGCGGACGCGCCTGTACATACACAGAGCGCTCAAAAAAGTCTCAGCTATCCGCGAATTGAACTCACTCACAATTTTAAGCGGGAGATAACTCGCCACCATGCGCACGCCACGATGGCGAAACCGGAAGACCCCGTACAGATCCGACCGGCAGAAACGCGAAAAGAACGTGCAAGCATCTGCCCGTGAGAAAAAGAGCAGTCGAGTGTGCTAGACTCTTGAAACATATTTGCAGCAAAATTTTACAAGTGTATAATGTCGCTTAAATTGTTGTTTTTGCCATACGGATCCGAGTGACAGAAATGCGAAAAAAGCGTGCAAGCATCTGCCCGTCAGAAAAAGAACAGCTGAGCGCGTTAAACTCCCAGACAGCACAAAATATTTATAAAATATTTATAAAAAAGATTTAAATATTTTGAAAATATTATAATGTCCGGAAAATAAAAGTATCTAAAAGATTATAATAAATATTTTGAAATTAAGTGTAAATAATTATCATCAATATTATTAAAGTTGTTTTTAATATATGTTATATAAATATTTATAGAAATAATTACTGTAAGTTAACTGGAGATTGTGAAACTGTTATAGTTTCGTGCTGTAAGATGTAGGCTATACGCCTATACGGTCCATTTTGGCGTTACAAATTTCGAAAAATGTTTGATTGATAAATCAGATGTACGGTATATATTCTGCCAAAATCATTTGTATTTTTGATTCTCTACTTCTTACGCAAGCATCTGTCGTAATTCTTGTTAAATTCTGCTGTATGTGCTAGTTTGCAACGATGCCGCTAGGCGGCGCATAATGGTAAAACTAACTCGTAAGTAAATTTCAGTTGGGATCTAATATAAGCAGAAGTAGGCCTCCGGCGAAGCAAAATCATGACATTCGCAACAATATCTTCGCCAGCAATGCAACGTAAGGCTTACCCAACACCACTGCGGTGCTATAAATATAAAAAATATTTTTGTAAATTATTTTAATCTTCCTAAAAAATATTTTAAAAATATTTTGTGCTGTATGGGTAGCAGTAGGCGATGCTACAAATCTGGCGCGATTATGTTGCACTGCGATTTGCGCAAGCATCTGCCGCATTTCTTGCACTATTCTGTTATATGTAAATGCATACACATATCTTCCACAATTCTGTTGCACTACGACGAGTGCAAGTTTCTGCCAACAGAAAAATAGTCAAAGTTGGAAATAGAAAACGCATTTGCCCGATCTGCCCGATCTGCATGATCTGTCCGAAAGTTAAGGGTCGACAGGAGTAACACTACCGACCTCTGTCGGGTTGCTTAGCTGCGAGTCCGTATTTTATTTATTATAAATTTTTTAAGAGCCAAAATGGAAAATCCGGCTCTGTACCAGCTTGCGGCTGATCTTACTGATTAAAACAAGCATAAGTGAAATGAGATTCGTTAATTAATTAGGCTAAAATTTGGGAAAAGCCGTTCTTAAGCAGCTTTGCAGCTCTAAGCAAGCCTGCCAATCGAAAGAGGAGAAAATTTTACTAAAAAAACATATCTAAAGTTTTCTTAATATTAATATGTGTAGGAGTAATAATTTTTTAATTAACGCTTCAAAGTGCGTCGATGCCGTCCCGTGTGAAGCCGCCTGCAGAGTACGCGGGCGCGCGCGCACTTTTTAAAAAAAGTTGTAACTTTTGATTGGATCGATAGAATCAAATTTTACAAAAAGCATTCGAAAGTAGACGTAATTTACTAATTTTCAAGTGGTTTAGAAAAATTGAGAAAGCATTTTGAGTATATTTAAATCGAATTTGAAGAGAGGCGATGTAAAATTTTTGACTTATTTTACTAATATCATTGCCATTTATTTAAATTTGCAGATTTTTACTTCTAAATTAAAGCATTATATTCTTAAAATATGTGCTGATAACATGCAATAAGTGAAAAAAATTACAAAAATTTATTTTTTTAAAGTTGGGACCTCAAAGTTGATAGTTCTCTTGAAATTTCGTTATTTCAAAATTAATCGACAAGTTTGACTGCAGATATTATTGCTTAGGAAATAGATATTGAAATTTAATAACAGGGTTTTTTAAAGCTGAAAATATGTACTTTAAGATGATACATGTTTTATTTGAAAAACAAAATATTAAGCAGGTGTATTTTTCAAAAAAGTATATAAAAATAAATGTCGAACTAGAAAATATGAAAATTTCTCTATTTTTAAAGTCAAAAAAATAAAAAAAAAATTTTTTTTGAGAAAATAACTTATGGGATGTTGTAGATTGGGTCTTAAACTTTAAGACTGTATATCGGAAATATTTTTTTGAACTTTTATTTTAGTGGCTACACGCAATTTAGTAAAAAAAGTCGTATTTACTGTCGTTTGTACTGTTGTCCGGGGTAATCTTAGAAACTATTGGACCGATTTTGAAAGTATTATATATGAAGTAGGGGTAGAATTTCCCGGGGAGTACTATAGGGTGTATAGTTTTTTGTTACCGATCTTCTGAAAACCAGTTTTTCTAATTTCTTCAATTTTTTGAGAAATAATTGACGAAATTTCAAAGAATTATATATGAAATAGGGGTAGAATTTTCCGGAGAGTGATATGAAGTGTATAATTTTCCGTTACCGATCTTTTTTTGAAACGGTATCCGAAATTTTTCCAACTTTTCGGGAAATAATTGACCAAATTTTAAAGAATTGTATATAAAACAGGGGTAGAATTTCCCGGGAAATGCTATAAACTGTATAGGATTTCTCGGCTCGCGCGCGGAGAACCGCAGCGTGCGAGTGAGCGCGATAAAAACGTTAAACTTGAAACTTTGCCTCCCTCTGAAGATGCTGCAATGCAGCATATCAAAAGAGTATATTTTCAAGTTCAAAAGTGGAGAATACGAATTGGCAGCAACTGCATGGGGCTGGAATAATGATTTTACACCTATCATTATGAAACAACTTCCAGCTCCAGACAGTATTTTAAAAATGATATTTTGCGGCTGTCGAACTGGCTGCGGAAAAGCTTGCGGTTGTAGAAGAGTTGGACTTCAATGCACGGAACTGTGTGCAAAATTGCTGGAATCTGGGCTGCTTAAACGTACCGATATGTCCAGATATTTATGAAGATGAACCCATTGAATTGAATGAAGATGAAAATCAATAAATACGAATAAATATGACAAATGTAACGATTAAAAAAAAAAAAAAAAAAAAAAAAGTGCTTTTTACCCGCCCTTTTGAGTCGCCATTTTATAATGTTGAAAATTTTACTTCAGATTCGTATTCAGCAACCTTAAAAACACATTACCTATGAATTTCATGATTATACATTTAACATTTTTTTAATTATATCACTTTTTCACATTTTTCTTTAAAAAATCAGTTTTTTTCATTTTTTTTTTCAAAAATAGGTAAGAGCACATAAAATAAATAGGTAAACCTTTCCATTTAAGGGTAGAAAAACACTTTCCAAAAGGTTTCAAGTGAATTCATTCTTCGAGAACAAATTTCCAAATAACGCATGTTTTTCGCCTACGTTGCCTGGACTATAAGTTGTAAAGCGAAATTATAAAGTACATGCATGGGGGGGGGGGGGTGCAGGGGAGCAAAGCCCTCCCGCCCACGTATGTACTTTGATATATTATATAAGATATATTCATCATTGAAAGCTAACAATAAGTGATATGCATTATATAAGTATACATACGTTCCAAATTCGCGCACTTTTGCATGCGCGTGCGGCCACTGAGCATGCGCATATGGCCACAGGGGATGTTCGTAGTCGCTACAGCTCGTCGGTATGACAGGAATCGTAACCTGATTCCTGTCAACTTTAAGGGTCGACAGGAGTAACACTATAATACCGACCTCTGTCGGATTGCTTAGCTGCGAGTCCGTATTTTATTTATTATAAATTTTTTAAGAGCCAAAATGGAAAATCCGGCTCTGTACCGGCTTGCGGCTGATCTTACTGATTAAAACGAGCATAAGTTTAATGAGATTCGTTAATTAATTTGGCTAAAATTTGGGAAAAACCGTTCCTAAGCAGCTTTGCAGCTTTAAGCAAGCCTGATTCCAACTTTTCCAATTACGTTGCATATATATATAAATTATTTTCCTATATGTCAAAATAGTTCACGCATATACTTTCCACGCGAAACGAGGTGCCACATGGGTTCATGACGCGCTTTACAAGCTCGTTTAAGTACATGCGTGGGAGGGGGGATTTTGTTCCCCTGCACTTCCCTCCCCATGCATGCACTTTATAATTTCGCTTTACAACTTAGCATGTACTTTAAGTTGTAAAGCTAGTTCCACGCTGTCTACCGGCGGGGTGGGTGCGGGAGAGGGGGGCCGAAGGCCCCCCTCGCACCCCCCTCCGTGTGTGTGTGTGTGTGTGTGCATAACATCTACAATTTAATATAGTCAGGATAGTCAGAATAAATTAATAGATTATTTTATTAGTTTATCCTGACTATATTAAATTGTAGATGTTATATGCATACACACACACACATGCGGGAGTGCAAGGGGGGCTTTTGGCCCCCCTCCCGCATCCACCTCCGCCGGTAGGCAGCGTGGAACTCGCTCTATAACTTAAAGTACATGCTGAATTGTAAAGCAAAATTATAAAGCACATGCATGAAGAGGTGCAAAAGGGGGCTTACATGCGTAAGTGCACGTGAGCAGGAGGGCTTTTCTCCCCTGCACCCCCCCCCAAACATGTACTTTATAATTTCGCTTTACAACTTAGCATGTATTTTAAGTTGTAAAGCGAGTTTCACGCTGCCTACCGGCGGGGTGGGTGCAAGGGAGGAGGGGCCGAAGGCCCCCCTCGCACCCCCACGTGTGTGTGTGTGTGTGTGTATGCATAACATCTACAATTTAATATAGTCAGGATAGTCAGGATAAATTAATAGATTATTTTATTAGTTTCACCTGACTATATTAAATTGTAGATGTCATATGCATACACACACACACACACATGCGGGGGTGCAATGGGGCCTTCGGCCCCCCTCCCGCATCCACCTCCGCCGGTAGGCAGCGTGGAACTCGCGTGAGACACTATGTATATGATGACACTATGTATATGATGATATATAAAATTAAAAATAAACACAATTAAAAAAACGTAATAGTTCTTCATTTATTATCTTTCTTTGCGAGTTCTGTTACTCTCTAATTTTTTATATCAGCTCTCGCTTCTAATCGTGCGGTGTCGAATCGTGCGGTGTCGAATCGAGCGTGTCGAATCGTGCGGTGTCGAATTGTGCGTATCGAATCGTGCGGTGTCGAATCGTGCGGTGACGAATCGTGCTGTGTCGAATCGTGCGTGTCAAAAAGTGCGGTGTCGAATCGTGTGGTGCCAAATCGTGCAATGTTCGCGTCGAATTGTGCGGTGTCAAATCATGCGGTGTCCAATCGTGCGGTGTCGAATCGTGCGGTGTTAAATAGTTACGTGTCCAATAGTGCGTGTCTAATCAAGCGGTGTCGAATCGTTACGTGTCCAAAAGGAGGTCACCCTCTGTTGAGACGGTGGAAATCGTTCCTTGAGCTCTCGCGAAGACAGCAAAGACGACGAATCCGCACCCTTGTGCAAGCGGATCTCGATTATTTAGCAAATGCAGCGAATAATGCTGCGTCTAGTCCTTCATGCTCACCGCCAACAGCTCGTGCTTCTAATATTCCCAATGACGTTTGTCATCAAATTGATGATTTCTTTGATAATATAATCTTGAACGCTTTGATGACGCAGATCTCAATTTACTAATCAGTGAAAGACCGACACTGACTAATACAGATATCCAGATGGAGAATCAGTCTCAATCGATTATCACTCGTCCCTCTAGTATAACTGATCTTAAAAATTTTCTTGCTCATTGGACAATCCAAAACAAAATACCTCAATCCCTTGTGAACGATCTTTTGAGAGGGTTAAAGAAATTTGGTCATCCTGAGCTTTCGTTTGATGCCAGGACATTATGTGACACGCCAAACAGAATTGATATACAGGCTCTCGCTGGAGGTATGTACTTATATATGTTCATTATGGCTTAGAGAGAACTGAAGAAACAGTTGAGATACAGAAACTATAATGTATTGCTGCAGCGTAATGCTGACACAGAAATTTCTGTGATTCTCCAAATTAACATTAATATCGATGGACTACCTCTATCAAAGAGTTCTAAGAGTCAGTTGTGGCCCATATTATGTAAAGTTGTTTGAACTCAGTTTGTCGAACCATTCGTTATTGGAGCGTTTCATGGAAGTAAAAAGCCTTCATTCGCTGCTGAATTTCTACAAGCATTTTTCATAGAGTACATAAAATTGTACAATGAGGGTTTTATTTACGAAAATCGAAGCTATGTTTCCCGATGAGACATTAGGCACTTACTGACAGAAAATAAAAGCTGAAATGTTTAAAATAATATACAATAAGCACGTATTAAAATAATATGTATTTTTATTTCTGCATCATTTCTGAACGTTTTAATATTTCAGCAATATGACATGCCGAGTGGTTATTAATTATATTATTTTTCAGATGATTGTAGAGAGGATCGAAAGGCGCGTTTTGAGGATTTAATTCTACAAAAAGTAAATGAGTTGCTGAAAGTAGTGCGAAGAAATGATAACCTAGTGGAGTGTATAGATCGTCATTATGCACTTCTGCCCCAGATGCCATTCAATGATATTAACGAATTACAAAGATTCGATCGTGATCTCAAAGACAATGGACAAATGCGAGATCAATTTGTACGTATGCGAGTACTGTGAAACTGTGGTGATACATCGGATCGTTTCGTCAATATTTTAATTAAGTTGTTTAAATTGTTGATATTTTCTAGATGAAAAAAATTCAAGACATTCGGCGGAAAATCGGTTCAAAAAGCCGTTAAATATGCAATGGAAGTAGTTATGACGGATGATTTAATTCAACAAGTCGTTTGAACCCTCGGAGCTGAGAACAAATAAAAAATCTCCAAGTTCACGTTTCCATGATATGTCATAATTGGTATGTACATGGCATATAACACTTTTGTTAAGTTCTTCGCCGTGAAAAAGCTACCACGTCTCATAGTCTACTTTTTCAGATGTTGTACATACGTAACACATTTGAAGGGACAAAAATCAAAGCTGTCGAAGATCGAATTGCCGAGTGGCTTCGCCGTGGGGGCGACCGGAAAAAAGCTGAGAATAAACGTTGAGAACGTCTAAATCTTCAGCAGTGATACATCATTGTACTTGGTAGATATGTATATTACACTGTACTGCGTCTATATGCATTACGCGTGCTTTTTTTTAATAAGATAAATATAGGTGTCAAGATATTGGTATCATTTAATAAGATCAATATAGGTATAGATGTTTTTTTTTCAATAAGATAAATATTACAGGTATAAGTTCCTAATATATAGATAAGTAGATTTTTGATAATGTTGTTTACATACACGACTGTGTTTTGCTTATGTAAGATCTACTGTTTCTTTATGTACAAGTCTTATGAATAATACTTTCATTATATTGTAAATAATGTGAAATATGGATTTATATTAATTATATTATATACTATATGATAAAAGTTTATTGTTATCTGAAATATGGATGTACACAATATAAAGTTAATAATTGTATTATCTAAAATTATTTAATACACGCAGGTAACAATCAACTAGTATATTTTATAATATAAAGTTGATATAATATATATTATATTAATTATAATTATATCAACTTTATATTATAAAATATACTAGTTGATTGTTAACTGCAGTGTACTCATAATTTTAGATAACACAATTAACTTTATATTGTGTACATACATATTTCAGATAACAATATACTTTTATCATTTATTGTTCACCTATCCCTGTCCTATATATTCCATAAATAAGATATCTTTTGGACATCATTTATTTGTGCCGTTTAAATGCCATTTTGTTAATCTTTTGGACATCTATAAGACATCTGTTGAATGACGGCCATTTCTGTAAAGCATTTTGGTATAGCAATTCGGTAACTTTACGTTGACCTATTGGCATCTGATACAGGTTGACCATGTGTTGCCAATTTGGTAAACGCTATAAGTTGCCTTACAGTTACCTCTATGAAGTTGGCCGGACAACTTCAACGTATCGAACTTTCATTAATTGGAATCGATTGGTGGTCGTTTGGTGGTCTTTGGTAGTCTAGTCCGATCGTTTGGTGGTTAGTCGTTTTCCT
>NW_020212630.1:29787-54384 GCF_003070985.1 Temnothorax curvispinosus
TATAAAAGTTTAAATGTGCATGTGCATATGTATCTCCATTATTATCTTCAAATTTATTATTTTTCAAAACCTACTTATAGGAATTTTTAATATTAACTATAATAACTAAACTAAAATAAATGTTTTTAAATTATATTGTCGACTTAGCACTTATCGCGTTTGTTCTCATTGCAGACCGTATTACAGGAATAAGTTGCCTCGAGTTTGCCACAAAGTATTTTAAGTGAGATTGTGCCGACATATAGGACTTTTCTTACAATCTACTTTGCAATAAGTGATATGATTACATCAGATATGAAATTCATGTTTCTTGCATTTTTAATTATTATGACGTTCTCAGAAGAGTCAGAAGGAAGATTGCAGAACATATCGTCGTTTCTTCAAAACGAATTCTTAAATTTGTTCTTTCCTAAGGACCCTGGTTTAGTGAGAGTAAGAAGAATGGATCGAGTCGAAGAAATGATGAGTGGAAAAATATTGGATTTTGTAAGTAAAAATTCTTTTCAGTTTTAGTCTTGAATTTACATGTATTTTGTAGTAAATTAAATTTATCTTTGTAGTTCTATGATAAATATAGATTAAATTATATCATATACAATTTCGTCGTCTTAAATTGTTAAGCCAAAAGTGTCTAAACGTTGTGTAAATATTTTTTGACTTTTAAAATTAATCGAAATCGAAATAGAGATAAAACGATGATATCTCGCTGATGTTACATATTATATGCTATTCTTTTTTACATAGATTGGCTTGATAGAACGATATAATTATCCCGCTGAGGAGCACTACGTCACAACGGAGGATGGTTACAATTTGAAAATACACAGGATACCTGGAAGTCCATTATCGGATAATAAGAAAAAGAAGGAAATTATATTTATGCAACACGGTCTTTTGGCTTCATCTGATTCCTGGGTAATGTACGGTCCTGGTAAAGATCTTGGTACGTATATTTACTGATAACATGTAGTTGTTAATGTAACGTGCGAATCAATTCAAAGCATCGTTTAAAATTTCACCATATAGCGTTTTTGGAAAAACGCGGAAAAAAGATTTTACCTTAAAATCTTATAACTTGAAAATTATTAATGCTGTAACATTTTTGCAAGTGTGCTATTTTAAAATATAGTCAAAAAGCCTTTTTTATATAAAAATGTCAAGACAATACTATTTAATATTTTAAAATTTGAAGTATAGGTTCCAATGGAAAATCTGTACGAATAAACCGGGCTAACTAAGAACCAGCGCAGTAAATGATGCGAGAAAGTTTTATTTATATTTTTATTTTACATATTTTCCAACCTTTGACTGCGTGCCGACTAGATTTGTCAGACTTGAAACACAGCTCCGGTTGGAGTAGTAAAATCCCCCCCCCTTCACCTAATTAAATAAATCAATTCGATTTAATTTTTGATGCTATATATATGCATCTAAATAATTGTAAAGAAATCATTGCAAAAAATATTAATATTTTAATATCAAGCTATTGGAAATAAAGAGTTTTTTCATGATATAGATGTCAAAGAAGATTACAAAGACATAATAGAACATTAGTTATTCTCTAATTTGAAGTGAAATTAAATAAAATTTGAAGCTTAATCAAATTATTAAAGTTTTGAAAATTGCAAAATATAATGTTTTTGAAAAACTGATTTTAAATTTTAGAAAAGAAAACACATTTTCATATACATTTCATCGATTTTGTACATCGTACTAATAGTCAATTAGCTTATTATTATCTTATGTTGCAGCATTTTTATTGACAGATCAAGGATATGACGTATGGATTGGAAATGTAAGAGGAAATAGTTACTGCAGATCGCATGTAAATATGACGACATACGATCCCAAATTCTGGCAATATAGGTAAAATACTTGTATTAAAAATTATTTTGAGCGAACATCAGATTTCAAGCTTATAAATTTTAAATCAAAAGTACGACCTGCCTAAAAATGAGATATTTATGAAGCAAAATGATAAAATAATCGTTACTTGTACTGAATAGAGTATACTTACCAAGTGATATAAATATAAAGTCAGGAATTTCTAAAAGAGTATATGCAATAAAGACGTAAAGCATGTGTGAAAATGAACAAAAGGAAACTTATAACACGTTTTATAAACGTTAAAGTTTGCACAGTATTCTCTTAATTCTCAAGATTGTAAGTCTTTTATTTCTTACTCGTTTTCTCACTGTAAATTGATTGCGTACATTTATCAAATAGAGAAGAGGGCGAGAAAATGTTTTGTAAAATAATATCATAATTCTTACTCTTTTCAGCTTTTACGAGATTGGAACAAAAGATCTGCCGGCCATGTTCGATTACATTCTCAATTATACAAAGCAAAAAGATTTATATTATATCGGTCATTCAATGGGAGGTACTACGCTGCTCACTCTTCTGTCAACAAAACCAGAATATAATATAAAAATAAAAATGGCTATTAGTCTGGCTCCTGCTTGTTTTTGGATAAAAGTGACACCTATAATTAACGAAATTGCTAACATTTATCCAATATTGATGGTAACTGCTATAATCTGCGACCCCTTATTGCAAGCAATATAGTGTTTAAAATACAATGAATCATAATTTTTATTATTTAATGTGCATGCTAAAAATACTAATACTTGATTTGTTTGTTTTACACGTGCCAGGAAGTTCTACGAGAGCGTGAAATATACGATTTTTTCCCACAATCTTTAGCGACTGTTACAGTAGGAAGAATGTTATGTAAAGATAATACGATGACTCAAATTATTTGCGTCACTGCATTATTTTTAATCGTCGGTTCTGATCCAGCACAACTTAACACTGTAAGTTTTATCATACATAAGACACACAACCCGGGAAAAAAAGATTATATATGTATAGTTATATATAATGCAATTAAATATATGAATTTTGTCTCTATATGATCATACATATAATCATATAATCACATATAATCATATATAATCATGTATAATCATATATGACCATAAAATATAGTCAATATATATATTCAAAAAGAAAGAGTTCTGTTAACTTCGATTATAAGAATAAAGATTTATTTGATTGATAAAATAAGTGTAAGGGAGACCGGGGCTAGACCGCTATTTTTTTTGGTGCCGATTTTTAACAACAAAATAAATGATTGTAGTTAAATGTGATATACCACTGTAAAGAGTGAACCTTTAGCTACAAAATTTATACAGAAAATTTTTATCTACGTCGCTTTGTTTAACCGATATAGAGCAAAAACGACAACGGTGCAAAAATTGAAATCTCAAAAATGCCGGGGTTGAACCGTTACCCCCCGGGGTAAATCCGTTACACTGCATTTTCAATACATATACGTACATCTAATCCTGAAAAATGATAGGATACATTTTAATAATTGTTTTTTAAAAGAAAAATAAAAATTTATTTCAAATTTTTATGCAAAACATTAAAAAATAATTGTTTTACCTACTCCATAAAACAATTTAGGCACGTGAATACAGATCCTGACGAGTGCACGACGACGATGACGACGGCCACGACCACCACCACCACCATCACCACCACCACCACCATCACCACCACGACGACGACGATGACGGCCACGACCAACACCACGACGACGACGACGACGACGACGACGACGACGACGACGACGACGACGATCTACCGCGGCCGGGACGATCTACCATGCACGCGCGTGGCATGTCAACTCTCGCGCAGAAATCGCGGAATCTCAGAGTCGTGCTGTGCCTCGCCGTCGTGCCGTGAGCGCGAGCGATCTCGAAAACAACGGTCCGCCATCTTTTTGGTCGGCCAAAACACCCGTTTTGCGACGATACGTACGTACCATTTCCCTCCTATACAAACTGACGCATGTGCAAGGGAAAACAGAATCACGCCGCTCGAGGGAAACCTAACCTGAAATCGCCGTGAGCTGAAGTCGTGCGCCCGGCGCGCCACAGTGACAAGACTAGCCCCGGGTGTTCACTAGCGGATAAGCCCCAAACATAAGTTTCAGGTTTGATCGCCCACGAAATATTAGACATTAACGATAATGAAAAAACTACACTGGATTCGTGTTCAGCATGCATTACTCTTTATAATCACGTACCTCAAGATTTGGCGAGTAAATATTATTGCAGATATTACAATATTTCCACGCGCAGAAAATTTCACTTTTACCTTCCGAAAACACGTATGCCCTCGTAATAATCATAACACGGCAGATAACCTGCCGAAACTCCGTTGGTCACATGGGTACCATAAGCAGCATTTACAATGTTAATAGCGAGTTCGCACAATATACAGGTTCCGAGATATTTGATTTTGCAGATTTACCCCGTTAGCGGTCTAACCCCGGTCTCCCCTATATTTTTTCAAAAGCTAGAATCAAAAGTGAATTGATTTACATGATATTTATATATAACTTGACGCTGCTTGGCGTACTTCTGTGTCTTGATACCCTTCTTATACCACTGTTTGTCAAATTTTAAATACGAGAAACAAATCCCATCGGATGCCATCATCGGATAATCCGAATTTAAAGTTTATATATGGTTATATATAATCATATATAATCTACATGGATAAATTCTTATATATAATTTATATATAAGTTTATGTATAAATTATAAGAACTCATATATAATCATGTCAAATTGTATATAAAACATTATATATATATATTTAAATATATTTTAATCGCCTGTATAATATTATATCCCAGATAGCAGAGTAACGTCAAATAACGTGTTAATAACGTCTTATAATGACATCCTCTAACGTCAATAAGACGTCTTTAGACGTCATCTTGCTACTTGGGATATAATCATGTAGGATTATATGTACTTCCATATAAATCTTACATTTATCCATACCACAGTATAAGTATAAAAACATCCATTGTTCTTCGTGGCAAACGTTCGCCATGATGTTGATTGCCTGATCGTGTTTTATTTGAACCGCTTACTAGAAACCGCTTGATAATTATATAAGAAGTGAAAAAAAATATAAGAAATATATTAATTAAATATTCGAAGCAAAAATGTTACAACACACGTACATAAGTAAAAAATACATGCGCGGTTTATTT
Source organism: Temnothorax curvispinosus (assembly GCF_003070985.1). Taxonomy (NCBI): domain Eukaryota; kingdom Metazoa; phylum Arthropoda; class Insecta; order Hymenoptera; family Formicidae; genus Temnothorax; species Temnothorax curvispinosus. The sequence goes on from NW_020212630.1 coordinate 34,865, forward strand.
GAATAATAGAAACCGCTTGATAATTATATAAGAAATGAAAAAAATATAAGAAATATTATATTAATTAAATATTTGAAGCAAAAATGTCCCGACACATTTTATTCATATTTTAAGTAAATAATACACATTTTTTACATTGTAAGTAAAAAATACACAATTTATTTACATTGGAAGTAAAATATAAATTTTAAAATGCATTATATAATATATAATTAGTATTAACAATACATAATTTTAGAAATAGAATGGTTTGTTCCGCCAACAATAATCAACAAGAAACGTTTATTAGTTTCGACTTCTAATGGCAATATAAATTGAAACGTTGCTACGTTTCGACCCCTCGGATCGGGTCCTTATCAAGCAATCTGGTAACTATTCCTTGTCACAAACTTAAACGTCGGCATTCTCGAAAATTTTGCCCGAAATAATCAACTGATCGCTGGAAACAATGGTCAGTGAGCAATGTAAAAAAGTATGCAGTTAAATGCGAGCAGAAAATAACTCACACGTGTAAGTCGGTGACAGTGGAGAACGCATTAAAAATATAAACGAGTGACCACTGCGATGAAGCGTTGTCAGTATTGAAATTTTCTACGGAGCAGAACATTATCGTGGAGCGACGACCAACGCGTGTTAACATGTCGTAGTTGAGAGGTATACATAATTTTATTATGTTTCCTTTGTTTTTTAAACTCGGTTAATAAATTTCAAAGTATAAAATATACGAACTCTAAAATATAAAGTTTAACTAAATAATTTCTCGGAAAATTTGAACATGAATGGGAAAACTCTATTTTTGAAAGAATATTTATAAAAGTTTGCACTACGTTAGGTTGTTTAATAATAGAGAAATTTTCAAAAAATTTTGTATGCAATTCTTTAATATAACGTTTAAATATAGAACTTGGAATAAGCAAACGACCAAACGTATTTTCTGTATTATTATATGCTCTGAAGTAACTATATAATTTTAAGGTATTTACATCACTATTTTTTTCTAAAAGTAATTTACATGTTTTACATGTATGCTTTACGAAACAACGTTTTAATAAATATCCACAAATATAAGTAAATGCATTTTTATTTTTTTTTCTTTATAACTCATAATTTTATTTAAAAAAAATTTTTTTTAAGTAAATACAAATACAATTCAACTAACGCGCCGATGTATCTAACCCAAATGAACTGTCAGATGATAGCCGCCATGTTATTGATTGCCAAAGTCGCCATATTAATTTACCAACTTCTTAGGGGAGTGAACCTACTGTTCTTACTTATACTGTGTCCATACTAGGGCTGTTATTTTTGACAACTTCAAAACTCCGAAGCTTCGAAACAATTCGAAGCTTTGAAGTTGACTTCGAACTTTCGAAGCTTCGAATATCGAATTCTTCGAAGCAAATTACCAGCCCTAATTTGGATACCCGTATCGACGCGAGTATAACAGCGTATGCTATAGATATCTGTATATTACACGGAGACGCGTGTATGCAGAGTAATAAAACATAAATTCTCGCACGCTTCAAAAATGGATAAAGTATATATGAAAAAATGCTTTTATTAACTTTCCATTTTTTCGCTACCTTCTTAGTGCATACATGGGTCTATCATGTTTAACACTATTTTCCCTACCTTAAGGGGTCTGCCACCATGACCGTCTCCAAAACAAGCATAGGTCGTAATACTTAAGGAGAGCTCCCTCCTCACCGATTTCGCAGAATTTAGGCTTAATCGACGCGTTTTTGCACAAAACGAACGAATCTGGCAGAAAAAAGTCCCGCTCTGCCCCGCGAAGCGAGATATTAACTGTTAAAGTTGACGACTATCAGCTAGATTATGAAATCTATATAGCTATCATACCGACGAATCATATTACTGTGTTTCGTTAATCTCAACGCTTAATATCTGTAACAGAAATAATTTGTTAAAGCAGAGAACAGTTGATATATGAAAAATACATATTTATGTGTATTTTTTATATATATACTAATTATTCTCTGCTTTAATAATTTTATTTCTGTTTCGTTAACTTTAACGCTTAATAGCCGCGTATACAGTTATCACGTGTATTTTAAGGAAATGTTAGATCTCAACTTTAATCCAATTAATAAATAATAAAATTTAATATATGGTTTTCAAGTTTGTGGTTTTGGTTACAACAGAGAATATTTTGGAACACAAATTATTTCTGTTACAGATATTAAGCGTTGAAGTTAACGAAACAGAAATAAAATTGTTAAAGCAGATAATAGTTGGTATATGAAAAGTACATATTTATATGAAAAGTACATATTTATATGTACTTTTCATATACCAACCATTCTCTGCTTTAATAATAAATTATTTCTGTTACAGATAGCGTTTAAGTTAACAAAACATAAATAATTTGTTAAAACAGAGAATAGTTGGTATATGAAAAGTACACATAAATATGTACTTTTCATATATCAACTATTCTCTGCTTTAACAAATTATTTCTGTTACAGATATTAAGTTAAGATTAACGAAACACAGTAATATGATTCGTTGGTATGACAGCTAGGTTTTATAACCTGATAGTTGTCAACTTTAACAGTTAATATCTCGCTTCGTGGGGCAGAGCGGGACTTTTTTCTGCCAGATTCGTTCGTTTTGTGCAAAAACGCGTCAATTAAGCCTAAATTCAGCGAAATCGGTAAGGAAGGAGCTCTCCTTAAGTATTACCCAAGCATAAAATCTAGATTTTTTTCTCCGCAACTATTGCGTAAAATTAATTTACATTTGAGAGGTCTATTCTACATAATTTTAAGTATAAGTCATAAAAATTTCATTCGATTTTATTAATAATTGTGACCAGTACAGTAATTCTTGTGAAGCGGCGCTGCCTCTGCACGGACGGGCGACATTTTCACGCCCACATAGATAGTTTGAAACCATTAAATAAAGAATTTTCTTGTAAATAAAGAAAATAGCTAAAACCTAGCATAACGTTTTCAATTTTCTCGAAAATTGTGGAAATGCGCTCGATTCTAAAATCAAACATCGGTTTTTGCCTCTAAATAACAAATTAAAAAAAAATGTTATTAAAAAACGGTGCAACATATCCAAAAAGTCCTATGCTAGGTCGGAGAAAATCTATTTAGACATATTCCTGCCAAATTTCAAGTCAATCGGACCATTAGTTTCGGCTGTACAACGTCGCCCGACTTGAAAAATGTAGTTTCAAGAAAAACACAAAAGAAAAAAGACTCAAGTTTCTTATGTGATAAAATTGCATTTTTTAGCTCATTGGCCTTAGCTCAAAATGTTCTTAAGAAACTTTCAAACTTAAAGAAAATTAAAAAAAAAAAAAAAATCGAAAAAATATAGTTGCATGGTAGCATGACCCCTTAAAGTATTTTAAAAAATCTGAAAAAATTCACAAAACATCTGTTTACATTGTAGTTGACGATTTTAGTCTTTTGATGAACATAGTTTATTTAATATTTTATCTTTAATGAACTTTGAATAAAATTAGCAAAATTATTACTTAGAAAAAAGATGACATCTAGTGTATACGTGGGTCTGAGACGTCCGTGCGAGATTTGACTTGCTCGGTAAGCGGAGATATATTAATCTTTCGTAACAGTTCTGGGTACCTCTTGAGTTCCTTCTCCCGCACTTACTTCTTTAAGAAGGGGAGCTAGACAGGCAGGCTTGTCAGTTTTACAGTTACAAGCCGATATTATTTTGGCTCGGTGTCCGAAAGATCAATATATATCGCCGAATACCGAGCAAGTATTGGGATCTGACATGGAGGCGGGGCTTAACTAAATATGGCGCAAAACGGCTAACACTTTCCCATATAAAGGGTCACTTTTTTAATTTTTAATGCATTTTTCCAGACTTTATTAAAACGATCAATTTTCTCTAAATTGCCAAATAAATGTTTGACGTGTATAAAGCACTAATTTTGGGGCTAGAAAAGCAATAAAATCGAACATTTAAAGTTTTTGGAGCCTTATTTTCACAACCGAACTGAATAATTAATTCTGCTCATAGATTTTTAACGCGGAGAATAAAATTTAACATCCATAATAATACAAATACAACGCAAAGCTGGTACGACTGCACGCCAATACAATGCCACGAGATGTGAGCCCTCAATGTTTTCACTTTCGACCATCAGATGTCATGGCGACGAATGTCAGATCACAATACGCGTCTCCGTGTAATATACAGAATCTGTAGCATTGTAGCATACGCTGTTATATGCGCGTCAATACAGGTACCCGTATTCACGCGAGTATAGCGGGTATCCGTATTGACACGGGTAGCTGGTACCCGCATCGATACGGATACCCACATCGTACGGGTACTCGAATTATCTAGGCACTCGTGGAACCGATCCAGATCCGTATACACGGGTTACGGACGAACGGGCGGGTACTCGGGCACCTGTGGGTATCCGTTTCTTTTTCCGAGCTCTAGTTATAATACTTCAAAATTGTAATTTAGGAATAATTATATATTTTTTAAGCACATATATTAATTAATTCTTTTTATTTAGAATATTTTTAGCGTTCTCTAAATGAATTCGCCATTCACACAAATATATTTTTTGAAACTTTGAAGCTTCGAATATCGAAACTTTCGAAGCAAATCACCAGCTCTAATCTATACATGAGTGCATATATGATCTAGTGTTCATATCTAGTTATATTTAGCATTATTTTGTCTATGGCATATATAATGATATATGGACCCATATATAATTTTATATAAAGTACCAAATTTCATATATAATTACATATAATCATATATATATATGTTTATAATTATACATAATCTTTTTTTTCCCGGGAAAAGTCAAACGTAATACGATGTTTATAATGTGTGTAAATACTTATATTTTATGATTTTTCTAATTTTTTATAATGAAATAAACTTACTGTGACGGTTCTAGCCACTCCCTAATCTCCTTTTCTAGTTTCAGTCGCTTTATGCCTTTTTATTTATATAAATTATTTCTGTTATAGACAATCCTGCCAGATTTATTCTCCTATCTTCCAGCTGGTACTTCTACACAAACATTAGAGCATTTTTACCAAAATATACGTATAAGTGAGTATTCCCTTTTTTCTAAAACAGAATATAAAACCTTATTATATATACATGTTACAGTTAAAACCCGAAATCCGTCAAAACCCGAATTTACTGGTAAATTCTAATTTTAACTAAGCCCTTTCGGTAATTCGCGTTCTAACTGAAAGAATTTAGTTAAAACTAGAATTGACCGAATGCTTTAGTACATTCGCGTTTTAACTAAAATAATTCAGTTAAAATTAGAATTAACTGACCGCTTTAGTAAATTCGCGTTTTAACTAAAATAATTTAGTTAAAACTAGAATTGACTGATTGCTTTTAGTGAATTCGCGTTCTAACGTGTCGCCGGCGCGCTTGTCAATTGTCTAATACGTGTAGTCGTGCAAGTCAGTACTTTTGTAGACGGTGCTGATCGTCCACAACGCGATGTGTGCATTTGAGAAACGTCCACGACGCGTTCTGTATAAAATGTATGTACTTTAAGTTATAAAGCGAGGTCCACGTTGCCTACCGGCGGAGGTGGGTACGGGAGGGGGGCCGAAGGCTCTCCCTTGCACCCCCGCGCGCGCGCGCGCGTGTGTGAGGTAATTCAAACCTTCAATTTGAAGTATCAATCATAAAATTATAAACAATTTAATTTTTTAAATATATTTTTATTTAAAAAATGAAGCAACTAGGGGTATAGTCGTTTGTTTACTCAAAAAATCATAACTTTAAGACAAATGAAGATATCAAAACAAATAAAAAAAAAATTGAAGGGGAAAAGTGTAGCTCTCATAAAAAAAATATTGCATGCAATTATTTTGAAATTAAATGCTGTTTGCGACCTTAAAATTGCCAATAAATTAGCCCCAAATTTCGTAGTAAAAACAGTAATAAATATATAATAATTCAAAAATTAGTAATAAAATCAATAAAAAGTCAATAGTTAAGGGTCACATTCTTCTCCTCGCGAGGACGCAATGTTCAAGAAACTTCCTCGCCTGACCGTGCGCCATTTCCTAGAAAAATTGAACAAAAATATTTTTGTAATTTTTTTTTCGCGGTCAGATGTTTTTGTGACACTTTTACGGACACAATGAATACTTTAAAACGGAAAAACAAAAAAAAGTTATTTACAGTTTTGACTAACGTTGATTCAAAGGTGGGTCGTTTTCGTCCGGAGAAGAATTCAAGTGTCTGCTGCGACGGCCGGAGGTGGAAGGGCACGGTGAAAGTCGGTAAGCGGGTCCTCGAGGAGCATAATTTTTTTTTACGGAGGCATAGTAGCACCCTCCCTTCTCGTGTTCAAAAGTTACAACTACATTTGATTTTCGCCCGGACAAAAACGACCCATGTTTGCAGACTAAGGGTTAAGGATTAACTTTTAATTGAAAGTTAACTATCACTTGAAGGTTAACCATCATCCAAAGGAAAACCCTTAAAAAGTTGGGTGTGATTTCGGACCGCCAATTGAAGGTTAACTTTCAAATGATGGTTAATCTTCAATTAGCGGTCCAAAATCACACCCAACTTTAAGGGTTTTTCTATGGTGTCTTTTTAACGGTTAACACCAAAAGTTGAGTGTATTTTTCCATAAAGGAATTCCCTTTTATAAAGCAATATTCTAGTTGATGTGATGTTACAATAAACATTTCTTGTCGTTTAAGATAAAATATTACTGAAGGATGTAAATTAATTATTTACATAATTTTCTACTACAGGTTAATTTATAATTATATGCATGTAATTATTTAATTTTTTTTCAAATATATTTTTAAGTTATAGGCACGCATTTCTAGATGTACGATTAATTTAATATTGATTGTTGCTTGTTGCAGATGACTTTAGAAACTATGATTATGGAATAGCTGAAAACTATAAGCGATACAAACAGAAAACACCCCCAAGTTATGATCTCAAAAAGATAATTGCTCCAATAATTATATTTTACTCAACAAATGATATGATTGTTACAGAAGAGGTAACAGTTACGTTAAGTTTTTTATTGTCTAATTTTTACTCACAAGTAAAAGCAAAAGAAAGAAATATTTACACAAACATGATGAAATGGTAATCACGTAAATTGTTAACAATACGAAAGAATCCGATTAAATGTAATGCAAAGTATAAAAAGAAAAACAGCTGATTTATATCAATCAGGTCGATTTTCTACTCTTCATGTATTTAAATCATCTCGTTATTAATATCGTTCTTTCATTCATTATTGGGTTTTTGATTTTCAGAATGCGTTGGAACTTGGCAAACACTTACCAAATGTTCTTCTAACTGAGAAAGTTCCATTTAAACTTTTCAATCATGCAGATTTCGTGTGGGCAATCAACGCGAAAACTCTTTTATACGATCGTGTGTTGGAACTAATACAAAAGTTTGATACTGACCAAAATAAGTCTATGAAATAAATTTAATCGATAAATGTAAATTAAATGGAGAGAAATCCTAAACTCTCCGTACATATAATTTGAAATGGTAGTAAACGTAGAATTGCTAAAAAATTGATTAAATAACTATATGCGTGCGCGCGCGCGCGCGTGTGTGTGTATTTCTTTAAATTCACATAAAATTTGTCAATATAAAATTATCAATTATTATGTTAATTAGGCTATGTTGTGATAAGATTAAAAAGAGAACACTATGAGATAAACTACCCATACAGCAAAAAATATTTTGGTAAAACTCCACAATTACGGCCTATACGAGAAATTAATTGGAAGTAAATCTTATGTATTCTTGTCCCCTGAATCCGAAACTGTTTGATAAAACTTGGGGGTCGCTTGTATTTTCTAAGATATCGTCATGAAAATGAGAAAAAATGCGGTAAATATTTAGTATTAAGGAGCCACCCCCAATTTCCATAATTTTGTAATATATTGTCAAGGACATGACCCTGAGTAACACTTTTCCTTGTAACTTAATCGGCGGTCATTGCTTATTTAAAAGTTATGAACAAAAATAGAGAAATATAAGAGTTTTGTCGGTTCTGTCAATGCTAAGGGAAGTAATTTACTGATATGTGTGTATAGACAGTGCACACTTAAGCGGGAGAGGAGCGGTAGCCCCTCCCCCGCAAGCAGAGAAGGGTGGGAGTGGACCTTGTTTCGCCTAGAAAGTTGAAAACGCGAACCGTTCAATGATAAATCTCGTTTTGCCCTATAAGCAGATATGGGGTGGGATGGAGTGAACCTCGCTTCGCGTGAATGGTTTTCTGGACAGCATTATACTTTCCACGCAAAGCGAGGTCTCCCACCAACCTCTGCTTGCGGGAGAGGGGCGGCAGCCCCTCTCCCGCCTATATGTGTAGGATAAAGTGCACATTTCGGATCAGATTTTATAAATTCAGATCAGCAAATTTGTAATGCCTCTCTAGCCGGCTGTATTTATCATATGTGGATTTTTTTCGCTATTGTCTATAGCTATCCCTTATAGACAACTAGCGAAAAAAATCCACATATGATAGGTACAGTCGGTTAGAGAGGCATTACTGCTGATCCGAATTAAGAATCTGATCCGAAATATGCACTTTACCCTACTGTCAATATCTTAGATCATAACTGGAAGAAGAATTGCTTATACCTTCCTTGAACAAGCCTGATAAAATTTGGAGCTGTTATGTGTTTGTTATGATTTTCGTATCGTGACAACACGAGATCTGTGTTTACTTGATTTTTCGTCGGACCCTAAAGTATACATCTTATCTTAGAAAATACAAGCGACCTCCAAGTTTTATCAACAATTTCGGATTCAGAGGGCAAGAATACATAAGATTTACCCCCTGCCAATTGATTTCTCGTATAGGCCCTAATTGTGGAGTTTTACCAATATTTTAAAAAAATATTTCTACATATTTCTATAAAAACATTGTAAGAAACATTTTAAAATAGTTTAAAAACCTTTTGTGATAACATTTTTAAAAATATTTTAAGAATCTTTCAAAAAAATTTTTTTAAATGTTCTTTATCACTCAGACAATATTTTCTTAAATATTTGAAATATATTTTTGAAATATTAATTCAAATCTACATATTTATTGTTTTATAATCTTGTTCCAAAATATTTAAAAAATATTTTAAATTTATTATAATTTATTATTGGTTCTATAAACTTTTTTTTAAATATTTTTGAAATATTATGAAATATTCTTAATTAAGAAAGATGCATGGTAGCGCATTTTTTTATGCTAGTTCGCAACGACGCCGCTAAGCGGCGCATAATGGCAAGACTAACTCGTAAGTAAATTTTAGTTGGAGGCTAATATGAGCAAACCTTCGGCGAAGCAAAATCATGACATTCGCAAGACATATCTTTGCCAGCAATACAATATAAGGCTCACCTTGCAACCGTATGCGTTATGTCGGCAACCGAGGGGAACGAGGACAACCACGCAACCCACGCGGGGAAGCGCGGAGGGCCTCCATCGACTAGTTCCGTCCGACGCGGTAGTAAGTAAGTTAGGGTTAAGTAGCGCGACAACGTGCACCGAGCTACGGCACACCTGGGTGTAAGAATTACTTTTGCCGAGCCATATACATTTAGTTTTTCTTGGCACTTAGGTGCCCGGCTCGGCCGTGAATTTGTTCGTTTTGATGGCGCGTGGATCGAGACATAGCGTGGACAATTCAGGCGGCGGGCCACACGCGAGCTTCATACGGAGGGCTCCCGGACGTGAAAGCGAGCCGAGATACGGAATCAGGGTGGCCGGGAGATACGATGCGAGCCCGCGGACACAAATTGCCTAACCGAGCGGCGCGCGCAGCGGAAAATCATCCATGACGCACCGCAGCGGCGCAAAATAGAGCCAGGGCCGGATAGCGTCGCGATCCGGGCACCAGGTAAGGAGATTGCGGACCAGGCGTTATCCCCAGGGAAAACCATGCGATGATTCGAGAGCATGACCTGGGACACCCGGGGAACCGATTGCCGTCGAAATCCGACCGTCCGGACGGAAGTTACGGGGACGGTCCACAAACTCGCTACCCGGATATTGGCTACAAGAACAACGCGCCGAATCTAGCGATTAAGGATTGGGGAAGCGATCACCGGAGGTTGCCTTCAACGGCAGACACCGCGAAGTATACCTGGACATCTTCTCCAGGAAGTCGGTCCGGAAACGTTTATAGAAGCGTCGGAGACGACGTGCGCGCAGGTCGGCGTCGTAGAAATCCGAAAAATAAAGGGGGTGGAAAACCACTACCCGGGCGAGAAAGTGCGTCGTCCGTAAGGCGAGGCGCGTGGAATTTTCCGTCGGGAACATCTGGCACGTTCGCAAGTGGTAAACAACTCTTGTTATTGCGTCGTGTGAAAAATTACAGAAAGAGAAAGCGGCCATGGAGCCGTGGTGGGGGTAAAACCTCGAAGGTGGGGGGCCACAGCGAGCGACGACACTCGAGGCAGTCTCTCGGGGGCGATCGCAGAGGTAACACCTATCTCGCGCGTATATCTCGGTGTGTCGTGCTAAGTCCCGCGATAATTACCGGAGTTACGAAATAAGATTACCTCGACGTCCAAAATAACCGGGAACGCCCGCATAACGCGTTAACATTCGTCATTACGAAGGCGAACGGCATTATAGTGCCAGCTTAGAATACGAAATTACGCACTTGGCGAGACGTGCGACCGCCATCTTGCGCGGGATCGATAATTGTGAACAACCATCTGTGTGAAACAAATATTCTGAATAAATGGAATAATCATTTGTGAAAATATCTACGGAATTATCGATTACTTACCTTCTACTTACCTGATCAAGCGGATGTCAGCCATCTTGGGCAGGAGTTGATCCGGGTCGGAGATTATCATCGGTGCTTCAACAGTCGATGACGCAAATGAGCCATCCGTGGCGGGAACCTGAAAATAAGCAGTATTAATTAAGTTAATTAACCACGATACTTATACTTACCTCGGTCGAGCGGTGGTCGTCTATCTTGTTCGTGTGTTGATCCTGGTCGGTGGTCAGCATCAATGATCCATGGGTCGGCGACGCAGACGAGGCATCCGTGATGGGAACCTGAAAATAAGAAGAAATAATTAAGTTAATTAACCATAGTACTGATCAGGGAGTAAGATATAAGAAGACTGATTTCCATACTTGGTACCCGCAAAAACCTGGCCTGATTTTGGGCGAAAGTTGAGTGTTAAATGTTACCACTCGCGGCGCTTGTGTTCCATCATCGGTGGGTCACGTGACGATCCGTTTCAATATTCAAGTGTCAACTTGGCGACAACAGTACGTGCCGAAACGTCACGATAAAAAAATTTTTATATAAAACAAATATCTAAATATATATAATTATATAATATTATATAAAATATTATATAAAATATGTTTATATATAAGTTTTTTTTTCTTCTGTATATAATCTCTGTTTGTATGTACGAAAAAAATAATAAGAAAAAGAATTAGAAAATAATATGATTATATATGATTATATATGAACTAGTTTTTCACATTTGCACAGACTATTTATTTTTTTTAATGCAAAAATTATCCTTTTAATTATTTTTTAATTCTTTTTCTTATTATTTGTCTTGTACACACAAACAGAGATCATACAAAAAAAAGAAAGGTAAATGTGTACAATTAGGGCCCCACCTCCGATGACCTTGACCTTGACATATGTTGTTAAGGTCACTTTCCTGAGTGACCTTCAGAAAGTTTTAGTTGGGGGTCGCTTCTTATTAAAAAGTTATAAACAAAAAAAGTTTCGAAAATATAGCCGTTATTTTAAGTACTGAGAGGCATAAACGACTAATATTACGTTTTTCTTTAAAGCAGAGAATACTTTATTTCGCGAGAAAGTCGCTGCTTTACCAAAACACAACATTTAAAGTAGTAAATTGTTGATAAATTGAAGTCTTTTTGTTAAAGCAGAGAATACTTACATGGGTTAGATGACGCGCTTTAAACAGTTGAATACTTTTAAAGCGCGTTATCTAACACATGTGGCATCTCGCATATTAACTTTCCACGCATGAAAAGTTCACGCATACACTTTCCACGCGAACCGAGGTTCACCCACACCCCTCCCCCTGCTTTCGGGGGAGGTGCGGTAGCCCCGAAATAGTTCGGGCCGGCCCGAAGCAGGGGGGGTGTGCGTGAACCTTGGTTCGCGTGAAAAGTGTATGCGTGAACTATTTCGGGGCTACCGCACCTCCCCCAAAAGCAGGGGGGGGTGCGTGAACCTCGGTTCGCGTGGAAAGTGTATGCGTGAACTATTTCGGGACTACCGCACCTCCCCCGAAAGCAGGGGGGGGGTGTGCGTGAACCTCGGTTCGCGTGAAAAGTGTATGCGTGAACTATTTCGGGACTACCGCACCTCCTCCGAAAGCAGGGGGAGGTGTGCGTAAACCTCGGTTTGCGTGAAAAGTGTATGCGCGAACTATTTCGACATATATATTAGTCATTTATGCCTTCCAATACTCAAAATAGCTGCTATATTTTCCAAACTTTTTTTGTTTATAACTTTGTAATAAGAAGCGACCCCCGACTAAAACCTTTTGAAGGTCACTCAGGAGGGTGACCTTGACAACATATGTCAAGGTCAAGGTCATCGGAAGTGAGGCCTTAATTGTAAACATTTACCATTTAAATATGTTTTTATATAAAAATTTTTTTAGTGCATCGAAACGTTTACGTTTCATTCCTCGTTCTCTGAAGAAAATGTGTCAGTTTCCGCATCTACTAAGGCATGTTTGAAACGCAAAAGATCATGTTCGAAACGCAAGTCTTTGAATGATGCAAAAAGTCGTATAAATGTCCAGAACATGTAAATAAATATTATAAATATAAATAAATATATCATAAATATATATAAATATATTATAAATATTATCACTTTTCTTATACACTAAGAAAAAAAGTTGTTGCTTCAATTAAAGTGCTATCACGGTGTCCGAAAGTAGAATTAGAATCGGGCAATAACGCAAAGAGACGTCGATGGTTTTCTTCTCGAGACATGATCGAGAGAATTTGGTGAAAGGAAAAACACCGTATTATTTGTTATTCCTCCTGTTTGTCATTGGTGAGTCGGAGGTAAAGTCGAAAAGTCACGCGGTGAAATTGACAACAACCAACGGCAATCAGGACAGCCTCCGTATAGCGGAGTGCTCCAAGCACGTGCGTTTCCATCACGTGACGCCTCATCCACCAACCCCGTCACGGAAATCGGCGTGGAGACGTGACGTAACCAGCTCCGGTCCTATATTATGCAACGCGACGCTACGCGGTGACCGCCAATTCCTTCAAGGGAAGCGAGTCCATTGGTCTGATGGATGAGACGTCACACCGTCACCGAACTTATAAATAAATGTAGCGCGGTAATGGAAGAGGACTTGTTCGCTCTCGCTCGCAATAAACACCGTCGTCTCTCTTAAAGCAAGTTGTCGCGAATCTGAAACAAAAATTGTGATCATTCGAGAACTTTCTTGTAGACTGTTTGTGAAAATAAACTCATCGTTATTAAAATCAGAACTCTGTCGAGATCCAAAACCGATCCTCCCGTTCCTGACCAACCATCGCGCGCGCTCAAACACACGGAGTGCCAAACACATCTGGATTTATTAAACCAATAATTAAATTATTTATTTTTATAATCAAATCTAATAATAATAATTAAGTTATTGGTTTAATAATCCAGATATTTGGGTCTAATAATAATACAATTGAATTAACTACTTATGTTTTTGGCACCCCGTAATAGCACATGTAATTGATTTTTTTTTCAGTGTACTTCAATGGGTGCGTTCGGTTTGGACGCTCACGTGCTGTAAGCGCTTATGAGCATTACTCACGTCGTTCGCTTTGGCGTTGTAAGCGCTTACGGATCGACTAATGACGTCATCGTTGACGTCATAACTTCTGCTGACAAACGCTTATTTCTGCAAGGTAGGGTAGTGTGAGCGTGATCAAGCGTAAGCGCTTACGTTCATTTCGGAACGCATTGTTAGCGAATTGCATATCAACAAACATGTCGTCGAATCGAATTATAGACGGAAAAATTGTAACGATATTCCAATTTCCAGCATTTAACGCGGTGGCTTTCCCTACGTTGAATTTCTCATAAATGGATCTCTACATAATTTAAATATTAAGCAAGGAAAAATTATATGCATACACAAATATAAATTAAAAATTGAATAAACGAAATATATATAGGCTCTCCTGAATAAATCAAATAAAGGGAAGTGAGAGAGGCAATCAAAGCCACGCGTGGTAATTAATGCGCAATCAAAATAAGTCAATAATAAAATATATTAGTTAATACAAATTCGGACGTTTCAACACTTTTTTGTGTCATCTTCAGCGTAAAAATGAAAATAATACATGAAAATTTCAAACGATAAATTACAGTCAATCGCGATAAAATGAGTCAATCAGTAGAAAAGCGCAGTCAAATCAATAAAATAAAAATCATACGAATGTTCGGTAGTCTGTCAGGATATGCAAATGCTCCGAATCGATCGCACCTTCGACGTTTACTCCTGGGTTGGAAGACCAGATAGAAAGGAGAGATTCGATTATTGTCCTTTCTAAACCGTGAATCAGAGTCGCAATTGCGATATTAATATGTTAAAAAACGCAATGTATCAGTATTAAAATTACAATCACAAATTCTTATTTACGGAGCATTACAGACCAGTAAGTCGCAGTGTTAAAAATGTACATACCTGTCGCTCTGACATGTCGTGAGTGAAGCGTTAGTAGAAATTGGAAGGTTAACATAATAAAAACGGTGTGTACGTGAGTTAATGGCGGGGATAAAAATTCACAACGAACAACACGAGCCAGAGACTCGAAGCGAAAAACGCGCCGAGTTCCGAACGCTCGGTTCGACACGCGCGACTTCCGGAGGCTCCCCTGGGCTCAATTTTTGACGAATCGGAACGAGTCACCGCTCATTTTCTTCGTTTTTTCAAGCCCTACAACTTTCTCCGGAGCGAAAAAGTGCTATTTATTAATTGAAACGAGATAAATGCAAAAAACCGCGAAAATTTTGGTTTTCCCTTCCCCCCTCAAAAAGCTCTGGGTTAAATAACACGACAACTCATAAATAAGCTTTATGCAACACGTGCATGGAAAGTGCCCCATTACGCACGCTACGCGTGCATGATAGACCACTTTCCAGGCACTTGCAACATAAAATAGGGAGTGTAAGCCGTGTGTAAAGATGAAAATTCCCGGATGCGGTTACCGCACTCGCTTTCGGCTCGTGCGTAAACTCCGCACCCGGGAATTTTCATCTTACCTCACTTGTTACACAAATAACTATTTCTAAACACCCGGAACACGCATAAAAAGGAATAAAAAAGTTCGTATCACTTTCGAGCAAAAGCCTTTTTTTTTTGTCTAATTTGACTGGCCTATCCAGTCAGGTTGGGAAAGCGGGACCGCGGGCGTCGTCATCATGTAACCGTAACTATTTGCACGTTTGTATAGATAACGCGAATTGCTTCTGCTTCGTTTGCAGGAAGTATGAGGTTGAAAAAAATCGAATCTATTTTTCAAACTTCACCCCCTCACCAGGCCTGTAGAATGGAATCAAGAGCCAATCTCGAGGTGGGACTGCTTTCAGGTCTTTAGATACATCGCAAGGAATAGAACCTACCATGTGGCAGTCTTCGCACTCGACATTTTATTTTTTTTGTGTGCCGGTGTTATCTGCCGATCATCGCGCGGAGCGTTACAAATCTAACGATACGCGTCGCTGATCAAGACGGACGATTGCTCGATTTTCGCGGAGAAGAGATCACCGTCAGATTGCACGTACGACGGCGAGAGCGATAACGCGCCAGTGTATGCGTGAGCGTGAGTGTACGCGCGACATATGAGATGCTAGTGTTGAACGACTTGGAGCACGCGACACAGATAACAGTAATATCTTTACGGCTGCACCGCTCGACGATATCGTCAAGTCGACATTGGCGTTAAACAAGCAACGAGAAAGAAGCTCAACGCGTCAAAAGTTTTTACAATCTCTGGGATTCGCGGTGCGAAACATTTGAACGGTGACTGAAATTCTCAACATCGGAAGCGAGCCGGTCTTTGACGATCGCATCGTCAAGATCGAGACTCACACGTACATACATACAGTGTTCGGGGAGCTCGCTACCGCGCTACCAAGCTAACGCTATTAATTCCGTTCGTGGAGCCATGATAGCGCTAGCGAATGCGAGCTCCATGAACAGCAGTAGCGTGTACTAGCGTAGCGTTTTGTATGCCCTGCGCCGCCAAATTTAAAAAGCTGAGTTAATAGATGCTGTGTGTTGTATCAATTACATCTTTAATATTTTCAGGGCAGAAGTTGAGAGTAGTATGTGTGTAAATGAATACGATTCATTCGTAGTAAAACAACTTAAAGAAACTATTTTACAAAATATAAAAAAGCGATTTTAAATTTATGAAATTCATGTTTGCGGAGCACTTCTGGATCCGACTCTTCAAAGTGTTAGAGGTGTTGCTGAATATCTCGCAGACAAGCAGCAATTTCCTAAGGAATTTTTAATATATATGATCCACAAAATGGTTCCCCTGAATATTAGAAATGAGCAGGTTAGATTATTTTTATATTTTATTTATTAACATTAAGCAACGTTTTAGATTAGATCATATTTTAACAAATATTTTTGTTCTAGTAAAACTTATTGTCCAATTGAATGGCATTGTTTTTATATATAAAATGAAAAATATAATTAAATATATTTTTTAATAATATATCCATATTTGGTTCTATTTGATTATATGCTATATAAAATTAATTTATACTTTTAATACAATAAAAAAATTAGTGTATATGAATTTTGTCCACTAAACTATATACAACTTTTATTACAGTTTTTATAAACTATATATCTAACAATAAGCAATATCTAGTCTAGGTAATTTACAGTATCTAGATTTACAAAATCTAGACTTAATATTGTAATTAAGCCTAGTATATATTTAAGTCTTACATAGTTTATATTGCAACAGCTTCTATATTAATCACCAAATATAAGATTATTATTTTTATGATATATATAATAAGTTAGATTCTCACGTTTAGTTTTACTTTTTCATAATATGGCATCTAATAAAGAAGCAGATTATTTTAATAAATCGTGTGAGCTTCTTGGAGTTAAAAAATTACGATTGGAGTTGGCTGCGAAACATACAAGTATTATTCCTCCTGAAGATCCTATTCTTGTCGAAGTTAAAAAGTATTTACATATGTCAGAATCTATTATCGAAGATCCTCTAAAATGGTAGAATAAAATGAAGTTGTCACTGCCGAATTTGTACAAATTGGTATGCTGCATTTATGCCATACCGATTACAAGTTCAGCATCTGAACGCGCATTTTCTTCTGCAGGTTTGCTTATCACAGCAAAACGTTCTTCGTTAAAATAATCAAAATTTAATAAAATATTATTTATTCTCGATAATTATTTCAAATTAATAAAAGATATGTATTTAAAGTCAGTAAAATAAGTTTTACATTAAGTATAAGTTATATTATTCATATTATTTATACAACTTAATATGTGAAGAAATGTTTAATAAGTAAGAAAGAAAGAAGTCTGATATCTGATGGTTATATACAGTGAATTACATTTTATTTTTGTTACGTATGATGGTCAGGAATAACATTTTAAGATAAATTTTATTTTTTTTTGTAAAAGAAAAGATATTAGTAATGCTAATAAAGTGATCGTATTTTGAAAACAAGTGCTGAGTATTTATTGTTTGCTATTTTTGTTCATATTATTTATGAAAAGTTAAAATTGTTAAAAAAATGTATTAACGCCGCCGTTCGCCGTCGCCGCTGATAAATTATCACCCGCCAATTCCGTCGCCGCTGAAAGAGAAAATTATCGGCGAACTTTGCCGCCGCCAAACTATTTTGCTTCAAACGCCGCCGGGCCGCAATTCACTACCATTCACTATTGCGCTGTTCATAGAGCCTCTAAACGCTAACGCTATTAATGCATTACCTCGGAAGGAAGAGCGTTGGTAGCGAGCAGTTATGACGTATAACACTACCAGTAATGACGTCACAACAGCATTTGATAGCGCTATCATAGAGCTCCGCGAACAGCCAGTAGCGCTAGGTAGCGCTAATAGCGTCTCCCCGAACGTACCCTATAGCAACGAGATACGAATAGGGGAGACCGGGGCTAAAACGTCTACGGGGTAAATACGTCTAATCAAATATCTCGGAACCTGTATATTGTGCGAACTCGCTATTAACCCTTAACATACACACTACCTGTTTGAGACATAAAATACACACTGGGTCATTTTTACCCAGCGCTACTTTGCGTAATTACCACAAACGGGGGATTGATTCTTTTTGGCCGAAATTAAAAGGGTGCATTATTGCAACACTCAAAATGAATGTCAGATTGTTTGTAAAGGGTTATTAATAAAGTTTTATGGTTCAAAAATTCAAAATATGGTTTATAAACCAAAAAATTGCTATTTTTTACGAAATATTCAATAACTTTCTAAATTTTCAATATTTTTACGTGAAAATTTAACTGCATACTCTCTGGATTATATACTTTAAGGTAAAAATACGCGCGAAAGCTAACATTTCAAAAAAGGTATTTATTTGGAAAACCGAAAGCAATATAAATCGGTAGCACATTTGCTTCAAGATTCGTTAATGAACGATTCGTTTTCGATTGATAGGGCATGAAAACAATTCGAACTATAGTAAATAGACAAAACAATGTTAAAAAATATTAATCATACCATTATATAAAACCCGACTGTTTGTCGCTGTCCGTCCGTCTATCCGCGAACTACTCATTCGTTAGTGGACCAAATTTTTACCAAAAGTATATGAAATAGGGGTAGAATTTTCCGGGGAGTGCAATGATGTGGTTAATTTTTTGTTACCGATTTTTTTGGAAACCGGTTCCGAAATTTGCCCTAGATTGTACGACATCTATGTATAATTCAGTGTTATTATTGATAAACAACTGATTAAAAAAATTTCAGAGCATATTTAAACGTTTACTTACACTTTAATTGTTCAAAAAAAGCTCAAAAAGACTAAAAAAGGAATCACAAAAAATCACCCCCAAAATGCGTAAACTACACACTGGGTCAAAATGACCCGTGATTTTCGGAACGTTTGACGCGGACGGCAGCCAGACAGCCGGACGCCTGCTGACTTACAACGACTGTTTCAATGGTAGGTAATGCGACACAATTTTTTTACTGGGTCATTTTGACCCAGGGTGTATGTTAAGGGTTAACATTGTAAACGCTGCTTATGGTACGCATGTGACCAACGGAGTTTCGGCAGGTTACCTGCCGTGTTATGATTTTTACAAAGGCAAACGTGTTTTCGGAAGGTGAAAGTGAAATTTTCTGCGCATGGAAATTTTGTGATATCTGCAATAATATTTGCTCTTCAAATCTCGAGGTACGTGATTATAAAGAGTAATGCATGCTGAACACGAATCCAGTGTAG